>NW_021623451.1:0-4484 GCF_004785775.1 Grammomys surdaster | reverse complement strand
TTTTTCAAATTTTAAATGGAAGAGTTACTTCAGATATCTGCAATATGCAACTAGGATAAAATGGAACAGTTTTGGTGAATTCGCTAATCAGTAGCATATAGTTCACACAATAGATGTTAGCTATTTTTTCCTTTTCTTTCATTTAAGTTTTTTAATAATTAATTATGAAATAATCTGTGCAATGGGTACAGGTGCTTCCTGAGGGCCAAAGAGGGCATCAGATGCCCTGAAGCTGGAGTTATAGGCCCTGTGATCAGCCTGACAGGCAAGAATGGCACTGAAGACCTTTGTAAGAGAGGTGAAGTGCTCTTAGCCTCTGAGCCACCTCTCTAAGTGCCCCATTTTATCTTTTTTGGTTTTGTTTATTTATAGTCATGTTTTTAGGCAGATAACATATAATGTCAGGAAACACAAGCACAAAAATCCATTTCTGGCTCCAAAGTGCTTGTGATAAAGCAGGGAAACATTCAAGTGAAGAACAGACATCTCTGTGAGATAATTGAGTCAGCAGAGGTGAACGCAAGAACACAGGCATCTACTCCAGGTAAACAGAGAAGCAGTGACAAGGCAGAGGAAGGCCTTGAAATTATGACAGCCACCATTTTGTAGAATACTGAATCCCAGATCCTGCACTAAATACTTTGTAAGCATTTTCAAACTGTATTATTAGAACACATATACACTTTACAGACAGAAAGATATAGGAGATTACCCAAGCTACTCTCAAGCATACACACTGCCATGTCAGGGGCAAAACTCAAGTCTATTTGCCTCCATGACCCTCTTTCAAAATAAGCAAAACCACAGAAATGAACCTAAATCAGATCTTTTAGACATGATGCCCTATGTATTTCACTGCAAGATAAGATTATGAAGTCTAGTTAAATTCAAATAGTGTAAACTTAGTATTTAAGTCCCAAATATTGACTAGAATATACTTATACTAAAAGTAGCTATTGTTTAATATAAATTGGTGCTTAACTTGGTGTCCTATATATTCATTAGCTAATCACAGCAACCCTGAACTTTCTCAATCTATGCTACTCAGCAAGCCCCACAGCCCTCCTAATCAAAGGCCAGACATGTCTGTCGCCTTTTTGGGTGTTGTTGTTGTTGTTGTTGTTGTTTTCTTGGTTTTTGTGAAAAGGGGCCACATCAAAAAATAAAAAATATGATCATTAGCATACTTTCTAAAGCTACTGTAGGACACTAATACATTAAAACTACATGAATATATATTAATCCTCTATGTAGTCTCACAAAAAGAAAGTCAGTATCAGAACACAATATCCCTAGAGTCACCTAGCTACCAAAGTGGAGACTAAAGGCTGGGTTGTATCTGTCTGGATGGTAAAGAACCTGCCTAGTTGCCAGGGTTCCATCACTGGCAGGGCAAAAAGATACAATAAATAAGATACTAAAATAAAATATAAGCATTGAAAAGTCAAACCTAGTTCTGACTACCTACAGAAAAGTCATGTCTCTATCTTTCCCACCCATGGATATCTGAAGGGCTCAGAGCTCTCTCACAGGGAACTGTGGCCTCTGCACCCTCAGACTTCACCTACTGTCTGTTGTTTGAGCATCTACATACATTACAATCCTCTACTCAGGATCTTCTCTCTCTGGAAATTAATGAAGCTATATCAAACTAGAGTTAAATTTCAAATAAATGTACCTAAGAGCACGAGACAGAAAAAGATACAAAGTCAATCAATCACAGGACAGAGAGAAATCTCCTGCTGTCAGATGGCACCACAGCTTAGCTGTTTCCCTATTTGTAGACATTTCCTAGGTTGTTTTTAAAGGCTGAGGCACATCACTTACTAGGCTGCCTTTGACCAAGTTGACAGGATCAACGTTTATTTAATTCCATTCCATATTGAATCTGCTTTGAAAGCCACTTTTGATTATCCAGGCTAAAGGAAGGTATTGCAAAATACCAGATAAGGAAGCAATTAAACTTACCTTCGGAATATGCTGCTGCACTTATATTTGTTCACCACAGTAAAGCAGTGAGGCTCGGGCTCCCTGCCTGTGTGCTGTCCAGTGCTGCTTCCTCTGTCCCAGAGTCAATCCTCTATCCCAGAGTCAATCCTATCTGTGGTGTGGTCTTTCCTTAAGAGGTAGGAGTGAGAGGAGAATGTCAGGCATGTCAGGCATTTCATCCTAGCTGAAATGATGGTCTTACCTTTCATGGGTAGATGTCAGGCCTAGTGTGAACCCCTAAGTCATAGACATGCTATAACTCCTTCTGGATCATTAAATCTTCAAGAGAAATTATTTGTCTTTTCTTCCTCTTCCCTGTACTAGATATTGGAAACATGAAGACATACTACATACGACCTCTGCTAGTCAGAAGTCATAGTCTGAAACGGAATATAAGAGAAATAAATAGCCAACATGGTGTAAGGAGTAAAGTTCTAAAGCTACAACATGGATGAAAACATTACAATAAGTGAAAGAAGAGACACAAAAGCACATATATTCATAATAAGAGCTACCTACAATAGGCAAATGAATAGGGACAAAACACAGTGTAGGAGTCACCAGAGATAAAGAGAGAAAGTGGTGTGAAGTTATTACATCATCAAGCATGTAGGTTAGGGGTGTGGAGTTATTACATCATCAAGCATATAGGTTGATTTTGGAAGATGAACTCATGATAGAAATGGATAGTAGTGATGGTTGAACAACACTGAGGTCGAAGGTAAAACCACTAAATTATAAATTTAAAAATGCTTAATTTGTTGTGTATAATTTACTGTTATTTGAAAACAAAACTATCAACCAACTGAAATTTTCTTCATTTTTTTATTGGATGTTTTATTTACATTTCCTATGTTGTCCCCTTACCCCATACCCCACCCACCCAGGAACCCCCTATCCCCTTACCCCTCCTCCTACTTCTCTGTGGATGTAACCACTACCTACCCCCCCACTCCCACTTCCCCACCCTCAAAATTCCCACCCCCTGGGGCGTCCAGCCTTCATGAGGTCAAGGATCTCATCTTCCACCTATGCCCAGCAGGCCCCTCCACTCTTACATATTCATCTGAAGCCCTGGATCCCTCCCTAAGTGCTCCCAGGCTGGTGGTTTAGACCCTGGGAGCTGTGGTTGGTTGGTATTATTGCTCTCCTCATGGGGCCACAAACCCTTTCAGCTCCTTCAGTCTTCACTCTAACTCCTCCATTGAGAACCCCATGATCAGTTCAATGGCTAGTTGTGAGCATCTGCCTCTGAATATGTCAGACTCTTGAAGGCCTCTGAGGAGACATCCATATGAGGCTCTTATCAGCATGCACTTCCTGACTTCCACAGCAGCATCTACCTTTGGTGACTGCACATGGGATGGATATTCAGGTGGAAAGGTCTTCAGATGGCCCCTCCTTCAGTTTCTGTCCCTCACTTTGTCTCCATATTTTCTCCCTTGAGTATTTTGTTGCTCCTTCTAAGAAGGACCGAATCACCCCCACTTGGTCTTCCTTCTTTATGAGCTTCATGTGGCCTGTGAGTTGAATCTTGGGCATTTCAAGGTTCTGGGCTAATATCCAATCATCAGTGAGTGAATGCCATGTGTGTTCTTTTGTGATTGGCTTACTTCACTCAGGATGATAATTTCTAGTTCCATCCATTTACCTAGGAAACTCTCGAAATTCATTGTTTTAATAGCTGAGTAATATTCCATTGTATAAATATACTACATTTTTTGAATCCATTCCTCAGTTGAAGGACATCTGGGTTCTTTCCAGCTCCTTGCTATTATAAATAAGGCTGCTATGAACATAGTTGAGCATATGTCCTTGTTATATGTTCGAGCATCTTCTGGGTATATGCCTAGGAGTGGTATAGCTGGATCCTCAGGTAATGCTATGTCCAATTTTCTGAGGAACCGCCACACTGATTTCCAAAGTGGTTGCACCATCTTGCAGTCCCACCAACAATGGAGGAGTGTTCCTCTTTCTCCACACCCTCGCCAGCATCTACTATCACCTGAGTTTTTGATCTTAGCCATTCTGACTGGTGTGAGATGGAATCTCAGGGTTGTTTTGATTTGCATTTCCCTGACCACTAAGGATACTGAACATTTCTTTAGGTGCTTCTCGGCCATTCGAGTTTCCTCAGTTGAAAATTCTTTGTTAACTCTATACCCCATTTTTTAATAGGGTTATTTGGTTGTCTGGAGTCTAATTTCTTGAGTTCTTTGTATATATTGGATATTAGCCCTCTATCAGATGTAGGATTGGTAAAGATCTTTTCCCAATTTGTTGGTTGTCATTTTGTCCTATTGACAGTGTCCTTTGCCTTACAGAAACTTTGCAATTTTATGAAGTCCCATTTGTCAATTCTTGATTTTAGAGTATATGCCATTGGTGTTCTGTTCAGGAACTTTTCCCCTGTGCCCAAGTATTCAAGGCTCTTCCCCACCATCTCTTCTATTAGTTTCAGTGTATCTGGTTTTATGTGGAGGTCCTTTATCCAC
>NW_021623450.1:0-3461 GCF_004785775.1 Grammomys surdaster | reverse complement strand
TCCAGTTGAACCAGCACCATTTGTTGAAAATGCTGTCCTTTTTCCACTGGACAGTTTTAGCTCCTTTGTCAAAGATCAAGTGACCATAGGAGTGTGGGTTCATTTCTGGGTCTTCAATTCTATTCCATTGATCTTCCTGCCTGTCTCTGTACCAATACCAGGTAGTTTTTATCACTATTGCTCTGTAGTACAGCTTGAGGTCAGGGATGGTGATTCCTCCAGAAGTTCTTTTATTGTTGAGAATAGTTTTCGCTATCCTGGGTTTTTTGTTATTCCATATGAATTTGAGAATTTCCTTTTCTAACTCTGTGAAGAATTGAGTTGGTATTTTAATGGGAATTGCATTGAATCTGTAGATTGCTTTTGGCAAGATGGCTATTTTTATTATATTAATCCTGACAATCCATGAGCATGTGAGATCTTTCCATCTTCTGAGATCTTCTTCGATTTCTTTCTTCAGGGACTTGAAGTTCTTGTCATACAGGTCTTTCACTTGCTTGGTTAGATTCACACCAAGGTATTTTATATTATTTGCAACTATTGTGAAGGGTGTCATTTCCCTAATTTCTTTTTCAGTCTGTTTATCTTTCATGTAGAGGAAGGCTACTGATTTGTTTGAGTTGATTTTATAACCAGCCACTTTGCTGAAGTTGTTTATCAGGTTTAGGAGTTCTCTGGTGGAAGTTTGGGTGTCACTTAAGTATACTATCATATCATCTGCAAATAGCGATATTTTGACTTCTTCCTTTCCTATTTGTATCCCTTTGACTTCTTTTTGTTGTCTAATTGCTCTGGCTAGGACTTCCAGTACTATATTGAATAGGTAGGGGGAGAGTGGGCAGCCTTGTCTAGTCCCTGATCTTAGTGGGATTGCTTCAAGTTTCTCTCCATTTAGCTTGATGTTGGCTACTGGTTTGCTGTAAATTGCTTTTACTATGTTTAGGTAGGGGCCTTGAATTCCTGATCTTCCCAAGACTTTTATCATGAAGGGATGTTGAATTTTGTCAAATGCTTTCTCAGCATCTAGTGAGATGATCATGTGGTTTTTTTCTTTAAGTTTGTTTATATAGTGGATTACATTGATGGATTTCCGAATATTGAACCATCCCTGCATTCCTGGGATAAAACCTACTTGATCATGATGGATGATTGTTTTGATGTGGTCTTGGATTCGGTTTGCTAGAATTTTATTGAGTAGTTTTGCATCGATGTTCATAAGGGAGATTGGTCTGAAGTTCTCTTTCTTTGTCGGGTCCTTGTGGGGTTTGGGTATGAGTGTAATTGTAGCTTCATAGAACGAATTGGGTAGTGTTCCTTCTGTCTCTATTTTGTGGAATAGTTTGAAGAGAATTGGTATTAGGTCTTCCTTGAAGGTCTGATAGAATTCAGCACTAAAACCATCTGGTCCTGGGCTTTTTTTAGTGGGGAGGCTTTTGATGACTGCTGCTATTTCCTGAGGGGTTATGGGACTATTTAGATGGTTTATCTGCTCCTGGTTTAACTTTGGTACCTGGTATCTGTCTAGGAAATTGTCCATTTCATCCAGGTTTTCCAGTTTTGTTGAGTATAGGCCTTTGTAGTAGGATCTGATGATTTTTTGAATTTCTTCAGTTTCTGTTGTTATGTCTCCCTTTTCAGTTCTGATTTTATTAATTTGGATACTGTCTCTGTGCCCTCTGGTTAATCTGGCTAAGGGTTTATCTATCTTGTTGATTTTCTCAAAGAACCAACTCCTGGTTTTATTGATATTTTGTATTGTTCTTTCTGTTTCTATTTGGTTGATTTCAGCCCTGAGTTTGATTATTTCCTGCCTTCTACTCCTCCTGGGTGTATTTGCTTCTTTTTGTTCTAGAGCTTTTAGTTGTGCAGTCAACTTGTTAGTGTGTGCTCTTTCCAGTTTCTTTTTGTAGGCACTTAGAGCTATGAGTTTTCCTCTTAGCACTGCCTTCATGGAGTCCCACAAGTTTTGGTATGATGTGTCCTCATTTTCATTGAATTCTAAAAAGTCTTTTATTTCTTTCTTTATTTCTTCCTTGACCAAGTCATCATTGAGTAGAGAGTTGTTCAGTTTCCATGTGTACGTGGGTTTTCCATTGTTTTTGTCATTATTAAAGACCAGTCTTATTCCGTGGTGATCTGATAAGATGCAAGGGATTATTTCAATCTTTTTGTATCTGTAGAGGCTTGTTTTGTGACCAATTATATGGTCTATTTTGGAGAAGGTACCATGAGGTGCTGAGAAAAAGGTATATTCTTTTGTTTTAGGATGAAATGTTCTATAGATGTCTGTTAAGTCCATTTGGTTCATAACTTCTGTTAATTTCAAAGTGTCTCTGTTTAGTTTCTGTTTCCATGATCTGTCCATTGCTGACAGTGGGGTGTTGAAATCCCCCACTATTATTGTGTGAGGTGTAATGTGTGTTTTGAGCTTTAGTAAAGTTTCTTTTATGTATGTAGGTGCCCTTGCATTTGGAGCATAGATGTTCAGAATTGAGAGTTCACCTTGGTAGATTTTTCCTTTGATGAGTATGAAGTGTCCTTCCTTATCTTTTTTGATTAACTTTGGATGAAAGTCGATTTTATTTGATATTAGAATGGCTACTCCAGCTTGTTTCTTGGGACCATTGGCTTGGAAAATTGTTTTCCATCCTTTTATTCTGAGGTAGTGTCTGTCTTTGTCACTGAGGTGCATTTCTTGTATGCAGCAAACTTCTGGGTCCTGTTTGTGTATCCAGTCTGATAGTCTGTGTCTTTTTATTGGGGAATTGAGACCATTGATGTTAAGAGATATTAAGGAAAAATGATTGTGGCTTCCTGTTATTTTTGTTATTAGAGGTAGAATTATGCTTGTATAACTATCTTCTTTTGGGGTTGTTGGAAGATTACTTCCTTGCTTTTTCTAGGTTGTAGTTTCCCTCCTTGTGTTGGCATTTTCAATCAATTATCCTTTGAAGTGCTGGGTTTGTAGGAAGATATTGTGCAAATTTGGCTTTGTCATGGAATATCTTGGTTTCACCATCTATAGTGATTGAGATTTTTGCTGGGTATAGTAATCTGGGCTGGCAATTGTGTTCTCTTAGGGTCTGTATGATGTCAGTCCAGGCTCTTCTGGCTTTTATAGTCTCTGGTGAGAAGTCTGGTGTAATTCTTATAGATCTGCCTTTATATGTTACTTGGCCTTTTTCCCTTACTGCTTTTAGTATTTTTTCTTTGTTTTGTGCATCTGATGTTTTGATTATTATGTGACGGGAGGTATTTCTTTTCTGGTCTAGTCTATTTGATGTTCTGTAGGCTTCTTGTATGTTTATGGGCATCTTGTTCTTTAGGTTAGGGAAGTTTTCCTCAATAATTTTGTTGAAGATATTTACTGGCCCTTTAAGTTGGGAATCTTCATTCTCATCTATACCTATTATCCTTAGGTTTGGTCTTCTCATTGTGTCCTGGATTTCCTGGATGTTTTG
>NW_021623449.1:0-3466 GCF_004785775.1 Grammomys surdaster | reverse complement strand
CATTGGTTGAGCTCCTGTCTTAGGATGGTGAGGCCTCCCAGTTAGGGGCAAGGGTCTTGAGGTGTTCTCTTACCCATCATTGACTATCCGGCTTAGCGCATAAGTTAAGGGTTAATCCTCGTCAGTCTTGATGACAGAGGTTTTAGTCTCCTATTTCCAGCCTGTAATAATGGACCTGTATGGGTTTCATTTGTGTAACGTCTATCTGTTGTAGTACAAAAGCCATCAGTTTGTTGAGCAGCATGAACCCGAGAGACAAGAGACTTAGCAATGTCTGAATAGTTAGTGCAAATGTAACACTCTTTTTAAGGGTAGCACATAACTTCTTCTGTTGGAGGAGTAAAAAGTATAAGTCTCTTTTATTCTATAACACTATTTTCTAAATCTAATCTATATAAGTACAGAACTGATCATAGCTTTGATCTTAACAAAACAAGTAAGAAAATCTCTATTCCTGCCCCAATCAATCTCAAACCTAAAACACAACTATAGTAACTATGGTAATGGGTTTTCTCTAGGGTTTAAACAATGTACCACTAAATCATAAATCAGGGAACCAAGAGTCTAATAGAGCCACCCTGGAGGTGTGGGTGGTGATGTCTTCTTCCGCACTGAGAACTTCCCAAGTCAGGTATACTGGTTGATTCGCTCCAGTGAAGCATCTTCATGTTTCCTGTAAAGGAAAAATACGCTTCTCAGGGGGTTTCTCTTCCCTGGATTTGTTATTATTGTCTATTTGTTTGATCAGTCTCTCTGGCAGCCAGCATGTGGCATCTGCCGTTTGAGAATATATGCAGACAGAACCTCTTCCCCAGATAAGCACTGGATCTGGCCCATTCCAGGTTCCAGTTAATGGGTCTTTCCAGAGGACTGTTGTAAAATTCTTTTTGGTATTAGGATGTCAGAATCTATCTGCAGCAGATTTTCCTTCAGAATCCAAAGATTTGTGATTCGTAGGAATCAATGGAAGTAACAATAGTTGAGCTATCCTCCTTCCTGTAGGAATAGTGACTATATTCTGTATTGCCTTGGCCATTACCTTAATCTCACCTTGATAATCATTGTCTACAACTCCAGGAAAAATTTGTAGTCCTTGTATAGTAGCACTGTTTCTCTCCACTATCAGGCCAAACACATTTGGATAGAGTGGTCCAAACACTCCAGTGGGTAAGGCCTGAGGTCCCATTTCTGGGGTTAATACTGTGTGGGTGGCAGAACTGAGGTCCAGTCTTGCACTTCCTGGTGTTGCTCGACTAAGTTCTGAAAGGGGTTGTTGTTTGTCGGTATGAAACTGACTGTCCCATAAGCCTGTTTTGGCTTTTATTGGTTCGGGGCCTGGGGCTGGCCCCTGTTCCCGTTTCCCTGATTATGGGAAAGGGTGTTTCTTTGTGCATCTGTCTTGGACCTACATTCACTAGCCTAATGCCTTCCACGTTTGCAACGTGGGCATAGCCCAGGCTGTTTTCTGGGCTGTCTCTGGGTTAACTCATTTTCTGTTTTGCAATATTTTGAAAAGTGTCCAGGCTTGTCACATTTAAAACAGGCCTTTTTGTCTCTGCTTGCCAAAAAGTCTCTTACTGATTGTCCTTGCATGGCGGCTGCCATAGCTAAGCCCTGTTGGTAGGAGGGCCCTATATCAGAACAGAGTCTGATATACCCAATAAGATCTGTCTTTTTCCTATAGGGTCTAATGGCTGCTTGGCAGGCAGAATTGGCATTTTCATATGCAAGTTGTTTCACATAATCTACACCTGCCTCTGCATTACCAAAAATCCTCCCTGCTGTTGTCATTAATCGATGAACAAAATCAGAAAATCGTTCATCAGGCCCTTGTCTGACTGAGGTCAAAGATGCGCCAGGGTCTCCCTTTACCGGGAGTTTGCGCCAAGCCTTCATGGCCGCATTTTGAATTTGAGCGAATAAGCCTGGGTCATATTGCATCTGGTTATCACTAGAAGCAAATTGCCCTTCTCTTACTAAGGCATCAAAGGACCAACCATTACCTGTCTGAATGTTTCTCTTAGCTGTCTCTTTACAATTCTCATGATACTCTGATTTCCAAATAAGATGGTCACCACCGCTAAGAACTGTTCTCACTAGAGTATCCCAATCACCAGGAGTCAGCCACTCCTCTGCAACAGATTCTAAGATTGTAAAGAGTAAAGGGAGCAGTGGCACCGTATTGTGACACTGAATTTTTTAATTCTTTAATAATTTGAAAGTTAAATCCTGTGTGATGTCTCCACACAACTCCTTGAGCATCTCTAGTCTCTGATACAGGGAAAACCTCAGCCTCTCCCTCCTCTGGTTGATCTGTGGCTGAACTGAAACCAGAGGACAGGGGCTGCCTTTGGACTCCAGGTTGAGGAACTCGAGGACCTGAGGAATTTTCCTTGCCCTCTCGAGACCTCTTCCCTGTCTTTAATTTTTGTATCTGATTAATTAAGTCCTGATACTCTTCCTCTAACTCTATTTGTTGTTTAAGGAGAGAAATTTGTTGTTTAAGAAAAGAAATTTTGTCCTGCAACTCCTTTCTGTGATCTTCGACCACCATCTCCATAGCAGGAGCATCTGGAGGTGGAGGAGCACAGGGAGGGGGCCTTCGGGAAGAAGGCCATTCAGGATCAAAATATTTGGCTGTCTCTTCCTCTAGGTCAGCACAATCTGGCTCTGACAAATTGATTACTTCAACCTTTGGTCCTATTTTGGATTCTATGTGTTTCTTTTTCTTTTGGACATGAAAAGCAACATTTAAACAGCGAAACAAAAGCAGACAATTGATACACGTAAACAGCAAGCAACAGAACAAAACCACAGAGTTGAGTTCAGGCTGACTTATTTCTTGCCCCATTATTACTATGACTTACTGGTCTCCACACGGCAGTTTTCTGTGGCAATCACCTCTGTTTCACCTCTGAATTTTCAGTCAATCTTCTTTCCAGTAACGTCTCTCACTGGGTCCCTGTTCAGGCGCCACTTTGTAACGGCCGTTTCTTTTGTAACGGCCATCAGGTTCTGCTACTTTGTAAAGGCCGGCCAGTTCTGCTGCTCCGGTCCGCAGGTCAGGGTCTAGTAAGAGAGAGAGTGGGGACGGAGGAAGGGGGAAAAAGGGGCGAGAGACGCAAAAGATAGATACAAGACAGAGTCCGGTGGCGTCTCTTCAAGTCTCTTCTTTATTCTCCTCTCTTCTTACTATATTCTCACTCCTTCAGTCTCCTGACACCTCTCACTTTCTCACTCCTTCCTCTACTTCCTATTTCCTACTACCTCCTACTACTTACTACCTCCTACTTTCTACCTCCTTAATAGAAAGGAAATCCTGGGTATTTATACCCTTTACCACGTGACTTGTCCTCGTGGACAATCTCAACTGAAGCCACTACGTCACGTGCCTTGTAGCCATGGATACCAGGAGCACCTTGCAGCTGGGGGCACTAAACAGTGTAACAAGATGTTTATCAGAGTG
>NW_021623448.1:0-2485 GCF_004785775.1 Grammomys surdaster | reverse complement strand
GCGGGCTTGCGCCGCTGTGGCGGCCTTTTTTTAAATTTTCCCCACATTTGGCGCCCAACGTGGGGCACAGACACCCATGGACTTCAAGGACTGGGCCACCCCAGTCTGCTACAGAACGCAGCCGAGCTTCCCGCCGCCTTGTCCGGTGCTGTGAGAAATCGACTCAGTGAAGATTCTGCGCTTCTCCCATGCTGACTAAAGCTACAGCTGCTTAATCTCTCACTTAGAAGATCTCTGCGTTCCAGCCACGAGGACCCACATCTCCAAACAAGCTGGCCAGGCCACCGAGTCTGCTAAGCAAGTACAGTCTCTCCCACGGGTGCTGCTAGGGCCTCTTTCTTCTTCCCCTATCCTTCTTCTCGGCTGTGGGCTATCCGACGTGAGCCCACATGCCCCCCGTCTCAGCCCTCCGAGCCAAGGGCTTGAGACCAATCGGTCCCTGGCTGCCCCAGAGCACAGGGGATCCCCAACCCCTTTCATTTTCTCGGCAGTGGGTTGTCCGACGTGAGCCCACGTGCCCCAAGAGCTCTGCATCCCCGTGAAACCTGAGTGAAAATTCCCCATGCTGGGCGGGGCCCCGCCGCGCTCGCCTGGTGTCGCAGGGAATAAACTCAGCCAAGATCCCGTGTCATGGCAGACACACGGACACACAACACAACAGAGATTCACGCCCGCGCGTGCCCACGCATGGGCCTACATCGTTCCCTACAGGTGGTAGAGGATCCGGACAAAGCCAGCTCCAAGAGTAACCCCCCGCTGGCGTCCGCCAAGACCCTCTCCATGGAACCGTGAGTAACTCCAGCCTAGTCCCTAAGACTAGATGGCTCTCTATATCCTTTCTCCCTCTTTCTCTCTCCACGTGTTTCAGGCCAACGTTTTCTCTAAATCTTAGCTACCACTAGCTCCTGCCTGACTCAAAAGACTAGATCTCTCTCCCTCTTCTCCACGTGTTCGCTACAAAATGGCGGAGACCCCTTAATCGCCATTCTTTACCCCTCCCCCCAAGAAATCTCCCGCGCTCTGCCTGCCAAGAGGTTTGCCCCTCCCCCAGGGGTTAACTTTTCGCGCTAAAATTCCTCCACTCCCCGCCATTTGCGGCCGGCTGGTTATACCCCAGCTGACTTGCCTGTAAAACAGAGCTGGCTCTCTGTTTGTCCCTTCCCCACTAGTCCCCTTCTAAGTCATTTGCGGCCAGCCATCACCCAGCTGGTTTGCCTGTTAGCAGAGAGTCTGAGACTCCATCTGCGCCCCTTCGCCTTTGTCTAACTTACAATTTCTTTCTCAACCTCTAGGTGTCTCTCTGCGGTAGCTCAGTCAAACACAGCCTTTCACTCCTTCTGACTCTGTTACCAAACTTCTATGTTTTTTGCTTTAAACTTTTCTTCAAAGTTAGCCTTTCTTTTCTCTAAGAAAAACAACAGGGGGAATTCCTTGGCCTCTCTGCTAGAACATCCAGGTGGTAACCCAAACCACCACATGGCAGAACAGGCCTTTCCTCCGCTACTTCTAACTCTGCCATTAATGCCTTTTCCCCTAACAGGAATGCCTAGAACAACAGTGTTTGTGCTTTTCAACCCAAAATTTTTTGCTTTTTGTTTAAATGTCTCCTTTTCACTCATGATATATTTTCAAAATTTTTTTCAACTTTTAAAATTTCTTCAAGGTGGGAAAGTCATCTAAATTTACTTCCACAGGTTAAATCAAGAAGCTGATCAACATCTTTCAGCTATTAATTAACAACTAGTTTCCTTTTACAGACAAACTGTTGCTGCCTACATAATTAATATGATTTTCTTCCACAGTCAGCTAAAACAGACTCAAAGGTGACTTCTAAAACTAAAATTTCTTCAAACACCTTTGCTTTCCAGGATCTCAACGACACACCATGACGTACCTGATCCCAAGTAGCCTAATGCTTGCTACCTCTTTACAGACATCCCCCTGCTGGGGTGCCGCTTCTCTGTTGTGATTATTCTACAGGTGCTCCCACAAGTCCAACAGAGATTTATAGAGCCTCCTGGAACCTGCCTAGGATGCCATGCTGTCTTCTTACAGCCACACCACCTGACTGCAGATTCCAGAGACACGCTGAGATCCAGAGACACATGCCAAGATCCAGAGATGCTGAGTCCTGTGGACAGATTCAGACCTTCCAGCTATAAATGAACTCTTTTGCCAAAGTCAAATAACTAAAGTTACATGTTAGTGAGGAAAATGTAATGTCTATCTAGACTAGTCAGATATTACTACCCTCAAACTGTATCACATAAATTCAATCGATTCAATGATCCCTTACCTTCCCTACCCCCCACCCACTCCCCTTTACCCTGTGACGTAATTATGCTAATACCTCTGGCCTACGTAGTGCTTTCTTTCGACTTCCTCATCCAAAATTTTCACAGTGACCCCCCTTTTTTAAAAAAAGTAAAGGGAGGAGATGTGGGACTGCATAAGGGTATCCTGGGTCATGGTTGAGCAGGTACTT
>NW_021623447.1:0-1433 GCF_004785775.1 Grammomys surdaster | reverse complement strand
GAAAGAGACATTTCTTCTGAAGATTCGTTCAACTGACATGTACCTGGCACAGGTGTGGCTTCTAACTTTTTGGGAGGTGCTGCTGGTCTTGTCTTTTCTGGGACAGTTTCTTGGACTCCAGACACTTAAAAGATATTAGTAATTTTATACTTAGGTTAATAAAAAACAATTGTTTACATTTGTATTCAAGAACAGTAGAGAGATTTCTTCTGAAGAAGGTCTGTGTGACATGTACCTGGCACAGGTGTGGCCTCTGGCTTTTTAGGAGGGGCCGGTGGTCTCATCTTTTCAGGGACAGTTTCTTGGACTTTGGGCACTTAAAAGATATTAGTAGTTTTATATTTAGTTAATTATCAGCAAAACACACATTTGCTTTCAAGAATGGGAGAGACATTTCTTCTGAAGTTTAGTTCAGCTGGCATGTACCTGAGACAGTTGTGGCTTCTGGCTTTTTAGGAGGTGCCGCTAGTCTTGTCTTTTCAGGGACAGTTTCTTGGACTTCAGGCACTTAAAAGATATTAGTAGTTTATTACTTAGGTTAGTGGAGACAACAGTCTACATTGACTTCCAAGAATAGGAGAAAGATCTCTCTGAAGGCTAGTTCAGCTGATAAGTACCTGGGACAGGGGTGGCTTCCACCCTCTTGGGCAGTGCCTTGGGGGTTTTTGCTTCAGGGACAGCTTCTTGAAGGGCTTCAGGTACTTGAAAGACATTAGTAGTTTCAGAAATTATGAATTATGAAGGCGTATTTTGCAAGAATATGAGACATACAAGGTATGTTTTTGTTCCTTAGAGGAGGAGGAGAAAGTAAAAGACATTTGCAGGTGAAACCTGAGGGTTTTGAGCACAGATACCTTCTTTTCAGGCACAAAATCATTAGACTCCTCAGGAACTTTGAAGATATTAGTGGCTTTAGTTAGAACTATAAAGTGCACTCTAGTGATATATTTATTCAAGCTAATATACGTAATGAAGCTGGTGGACAGACAGGTGAACACAATTCCCCTCAGCCCCTGATGCAGGTGGCCAACAACATGTAAGGATACATACCTTTGGGAGGCGGGACTTCAGGCTTCTTGGGAGGAGCTACTGGAACTTTCTTTTCAGGAGTGACTTCCTTGGGTGGTACTTCAGGCACTTCAAAGATAATTTGTGATTTGTGTTTAGAAAAGGTGAAATCAATTGATATCTATAGCATATGATCATAGAAGACATTTTTGGATAGTCATTGACATTTTTTACTTATTTTACCTTATTTATTTTTTACTTATTTATACACTAATACATTGACATACTACATATATAATTTACATATAATTATATATGTAACATTTTGGTTAAAATGGATATTTATTTTCCTCTTAGAGTAGTTTGACCATACCTTCAGGGGGAGGACTTTCTGGTTTGGGGGGAATGGCCTCAGGGATCTTCTT
>NW_021623446.1:0-1034 GCF_004785775.1 Grammomys surdaster | reverse complement strand
GGGGGAGGACTTTCTGGTTTGGGGGGAATGGCCTCAGGGATCTTCTTTTGGGGAACAACTGCCTTCGGCACCTCGGGCACTTTAAAGATATTAGTAGTTTCATGATTAGACCAGAGTAAACACAAATGGACACCACCAAGCTCAGTGACATAAGGGTGGCTACCTTCAGCAGCTGGGGCCTCAGGCCTTTTAGGAGCTGCTACTGGCATTTTCTTCTCAGGGACAACTTTCTTGGGTGCCTCTGGCACTTGAAAGAGATAGTGAAATTATCCTTAGGACCAATGATGGCCCCTGGGACAGATTTTTCAAGAGAGGAAGACTTAGATGTTATGATGCCTAAATTCAAGAGCAAATACCTTTCACAGGTGGGACTTCTGGCTTTTTCTTAGGTGCTACTGGCACTTTCTTCTCAGGGACAACTTCCTTGGGTGCCTCTGGCACTTGAAAGAGATTAGTGAGCACATTTAAGACACATGACACACCAGGACAACCTATTTTCTAGAATAGAAGAGCTTTGTCTTAAGAAGCCTCAGGCCAGTGACAAGTACCTTTGGCAGGTGGGGCTTCTGGCTTTTTGGGAGGCACCATGGACACCTTCTTTTCAGGAACAACTTCTTTGGGAGCCTCAGGCACTTCAAAGAGATCAGTGAAAGTCCACTTAGGCTTAGAAGAGTAGTAGGCCAAAATATTTTCAAGAGTGCAAGAGTAAGATCTCATGAACCCTAAAGTCTGTGAGAAATACCTTTGGCAGGTGGGGCTTCTGGCTCTTGAGGGGGCACCAGGGGCACTTCCTCTTCAGGGAAGACCTCTTCAGGTGCCTCAGGCACTTAAAAGAGATTAGTAAAAGTACATTAGGATGTCTGACTAGTAGGCTGAAGAGTAAGAGTTAGATATTGTGAAACCTCATTGAGGTTTGAGGCCAGGGACAAGTACCTGTGGCAGATGGGGCTGCTGGCTTTTTAGGAGGCACAGGGGACACTTTCTTTTCAGGAATGACCTCTTTGGGCTCTTCGGGCACTTCAAAGAGATTAGTG
>NW_021623445.1:0-2349 GCF_004785775.1 Grammomys surdaster | reverse complement strand
GCTGTTGCCAGGTGACTCTGGAGGTGGAGTTTAACAGATTGCTAACACATACCAATGGCCATCATGGCCTTGTTCATTATAAATCTTGTTCTAAAAGCTCCAGACCCAGAGCCCCAGCTGTTTTTTCTGATGTTTCTTCCTCCTGCCACAGACAACATGGGAGCCCTTTTCTCATCTGAAGATCAGCAAACCTGTTTGTTGCTAATGTTCCTGACCTCCGACAGCATGCCATGCTCTGGCTGACTCCAGCAGTAGGGAGTAGCTCACATTATGTTGACTGCACAGCCTGCTGCAGGATGACCCTACCTCCCTTCCCATTATTTTTGATTTCTTTCCATTATTCCATTGTGTCATGGCTCATGTCTACAGGGGAATGGTGACTCCTGTTTTTTCCCCTTCTTGGCTCTAGGCCTTCCCTAGGATTTTTCTGTTTTCTGTCCCATTCCCAGATCTCATACCATCTTGAATTCCTCACAGAGCTCTGCATTGTTATCGATTGATTCACACACCACTTTCTTAACAACCTGTGAGTGCAAACCTGAATCTCATTCCTACTCTTCTCAGGAAGCTGCTAGCATGAAGGGCTCACCTGAGGAGTCATTTCTAGTTAAGCCTCCTCCCTACTTCTTGCTTGCTTCCTTTGCCTCTTCTTGTCTAATTGCCTACATGTGGTGGAAGAGGCATTGACAAAAACCCAGTATTCCATGGCCTAGAGAACTATGGTGATCTGCTCCATGAGCTACAGCTCTCAGTTCCTCTTGTTGCACTGTACCTATTTTTTCTTGTGGGAAGGCCGCTGCAGTAATGGAGGCCCGGAGGCTTTCCATGCTGCGGGTCCTACATGAAGGAGGAATGTCTAATGTTACAGGGGCCTAGAGGCTTTGGCGGCAGCAGGCCCTAATGACACGAGGAAGTCCTTGGTTCCAAAAGGATTTATTGTCATGGCGGATGGTAGATGGATCTGGTTGTACCCTCCCACCCCCCCATAAAACTCAGGCCAGTCCCAAGTTAAATAGGGAGGGAAAAGGGGGAGGATCGGGGAGGATCTGGGGAGGTATGCTTAATTTGCTCCACCCTCTGGCCTTCATTAGTATGTAAATCCCTAGGGCCTGAGGCCTATAGTTACACCCTCCCCCTGTGTACTTTGGGAGGGGCTGTAATGGCCTATGGACTGAACAATGTAGTTTTATGGAAACTAGACTGCTTTTCAGGACCCTGGGTTCTGGGGGCGCACCGAACTCTTGCTGGTTCTCAAGTAGAGTCTTGGGGTTCTAGGCCCATGCCCAACCATGAACCAGGATACCCTTACGCAGTCCCACATTTTCTCAGCATGCATTATTAGGGAAAATACTGTTATCAGAGGACCCATCAAAGCTCCACTTGCTTTGGGTGGAGTCTCTGGCAGGCAGTAGAATAGTCAGGGAAAGCATTGGTAAAACTTCCCGTAAAACTCCAGTTCATATACTGCGAAGCTTTGTGGGAATGGATTCTGTGATCAAAGGCTGAATAACTTGAGAGTTAAACAGTGTGGTTGGGCACTTGGGAGGCAGAGGCAGAAGCAGGTGGATCCCTTTTTGAGGACCAGTCTGGTCTATGTAGTGAGTTCCAGACTAGCTAAAGTTTCATATTGAGACCCTGTTTCAAAACAAGCAAGCAAACAAACCAGCAAACAAAGTAAAATAATTAGAAATAGCTATATCCTTCAGGTTTGCTAAGGCCAGGGCACACCATACCTTTCCATGTATAATATCGTGAACACTGTCTGCTCCATGTACTTGATCTCACCAAACATCATATGATCTCCACATACTCACCTGCACTGGAGGAGGTTATATGCCACTAGAGGTGGTTACAGCAACAGTATCGAAAGGAAGTCCTGTTTATGGGGCTGCTTCAACTAGCCCTTAAGAAGATTCTACTCTCAGACAGATGTCACACCAGCTTGTGGACCTCTTCAGTGCTCTCTCCCTTGAATATTGTCAACATTTTTCCTCAGGCCCCACCCCATTTAATTACTTTTACTTGTTGCTGACCAATGTGAGGAAAATGCTGATAACAGTTCAGGAGGCATCATTAGACTTTCATGACTTCCCTACCTAGAACCTTTACAGAGGTAAAAGCATTAATATGAAATTAGGTTACTATGGGAAAAGATGTCAAGACCAAGTTGAAAAACAGAAACAAAACACACATGGAAGCAGAACAGAAAGGTATAATACACAAAAGCAGATTCCCACATTTAAGAAATCTCTGTTTAGGATGCACAGAGAAGGAGGGTTGAGACTGAAAGGATTTCCACTGCGCAGCTTGGGACAGATCACAGCAGGCCAAGATGGTTCCACGAGGGGA
>NW_021623444.1:0-3037 GCF_004785775.1 Grammomys surdaster | reverse complement strand
GTGGCCAGACGCAAACCCGGAGTCCAGGGCCCCTCACACGAACCAGAAGCTCCCTATGGATTAAAAGCCGGTGTGTGCATGAAATTGTGCAGTCCGGTACCTGGAAGGTGGAACCGAACCGGGGACCTGTGTGTCTGTCTGGGTATCTAGGCCACACGGCAGAGCACCGACTGGGGGAGGGGTGGGCTGAAACAGCACAGCTCACGTGGTGGAAGTTCGGTGAGTCTCAGCAGACACGGTGAAAACAGCGGGCTGCCCACAGGGGTGTAGCAGTCACGGGCTGGTGGAGCTGAGGCTGAAGTGGCGGTATGGCTGCAGCGGCGGGAATGGCGGACCACGTGGGCCTCGGAGCAGCAGCAGATGAAGTCTGAGTGGTCATTGTGTCCATCTTGTACGGTCGCAGCAGCTGAGGTCCCCGAAGTCTTCGTATCCCGGGTTTCGGCACCAATGAAAGGATTTCCACAGCGCAGCTTGGGACAGATCACAGCAGGCCAAGATGGTTCCACGAGGGGAGGTTTATTAAGAGAGTGGGAGAGCAAGAGGAGAGAGAGAGAGAAGTAGAGAGGAGTAGAGGCCGGCCATGACCACGTGGAGAGAGGGGGAAGAGAAGGGGAGAGGGGAGAGGATAACCTGCAGGTGCTCAGGGTTGAGGCGCAAGAGAGAGGAGGGGCCAAGCAGCCCCTTTTATAGTGGGCAGGGTTACCTGCCTGTTGCCAGGTAACTGTGGGGTGGAGCATACCTGGCTATTGCCAGGTGACTCTGGAGGTGGAGTTTAACAGATTGCTAACATTCCCACGTTTTGGTTTAATTAAAAAGAAAAATTAGAAAGAGGTGACAGCGAAGCAGGCATAGGGTCGTCGTGAAATCTGGCTACTTCCTGCTGGCATTGGGGGCGACGTGTCTCTAGGGGGAACCTAGAAGAATGGACATGGGAGATGTTTGTCCCGTCTTAGAAGAGCTGGCTGTTTTCTGATGTCCAGGGTCAGGTCCAGTAGAAGCAGCTGTGTCTGTGTGTGTGGCAGGAGATGGAGCATCTGAAGGTTGTTTCCCTGGAGCTGTATTGGATGCACCTGGACTTGACAAGATGTAGGAAATAAGATTAAGAACACTTGGAGAAAGAATTTTTTTTTTTAAGATGTACATTTGAAACCCAGAGGGATACCACCCTTTATTATAGGTAGTAAGTAGGAATTTTAGGCAGATGTACTTATCTGGATGGTATCCATGAGAGGTAGAAATGAGTGGGTTTCCTGTAGCTTATAAGTTTACAAAAGAGATAACAGCTTGAGTTAACAACACAAGTAGTCTTTCAACTGAGTTTAGGTAGTGAGGTAACAGATAATGTCTTTGAAAACTTAGCTGTCAATGTAGTCAGAAGTATGGTAAAGAGTAAACAATCTACCAGTTATATATTATTTTTTAAAAAATGACAGAGTCCACTAGCCAACAGTTCCCATGGTTTCCATAGTCTCTTGGGTGAAGTCAGTCTTGCTTCCAAGCGTAGAAGCCACAGGGCTTTTTTCTGTGGAATGGGTACGCATGATATGAGAAATGACTTACCTTTATTTAGCCAAGTCATTTGACTCAGGGCGTCCCGTTGTGTTTGTCCACATACAATCTAGGCTGTATGTTCTAGGATTCAGGTGTCCAGGTCTTCTGAAACCATCTTGGGCTAACTGTTAGAGGCTTTGGGCATTCTGTCAGCCATAAACTTAAAATATATAATTAGCAGACTTCTGACAAGATTGAGAGCCATAAGGATTGGTTGTAACTGAATAGAATAGCAGTAGTAAAAATCTATCAAGACATGTTAGGAAAGAGTCTTAAGTAACTTTGGCGGGTTGCATAAGAAGAGAAAAGCACATTTTTGTATTAGCAAAGAAGCATTTTTGTTAAGAAAGCTGGATGGTAGGGCTGTCACAGGTTGGAGCTGTGAGTCGCGGTTGCTGCAGGCAGGTCAGGTCTGTGGGGCTGGCAGCATAGCTGTAGGGCGGGTCTTCCTGCTGGCAGCCGGAAGTCGCTGCTCAGTGACTCTGGTGGCTGCATTTAGGAAAAGTAAGCATGTCCCGTATCACCACAACCTTAGTTGTTTTTGTAGCGGTGCCAGGCGGCAGGATGTAAGGGGACAACCCAGAGCAGAGCTAAGAACCATAGAGGGAAGGGACCAGGCGAACCGGCTGACCGATCGCAGAGGAGGCGAGGGGAGCTAGCTGGGCCCTGGACCCGCTAGCTTTCCAGGCAAGGCACTGGAACCTCAGTTCCAGTCGACCCGCAAATGACGAAGGAGGAGGAAAGGGAAAAGGGCGCGAGAGACTGGCCCTTGGAAGAGACACCTGGGGACTATGGTCGGAGCCAGTGCTCCTGAGGCAGGGAAAACAATCTGTCCAGGCCTGGCCTGGGGTACTCAGCAGTGAGAAACTGTCTCGAGAGGAGAGGGGAAGTGTCTCATCTAAGGGGAGCCGTCCTAGAGAGGTTCAGGGAAGGACAGGGTTCACTCTAGCTCAAGGAATCTTTCCTGGGACCATGTGGAGGGTTACTCTGGTCAGTGGGGGATGGTGAAGCTTACCAGTTCTGGCTAGTGTGTGTGGAAGCTGCAGACATCCACTAGAGTCACAGTAATTCCCCCATTTTGGTTTAATTAAAAAGAAAAATTAGAAAGAGGCGTGGGGAGCAGGCAGAGTACATAGAAGGGGAGTAACGGAGGTAAATAAATGCACAGATATAGGGGATTTCTTTCCATTTACCGGACTGCTGGCAATATGTATTAAGACTCCGTAAAATAATGGGGTCTAGGGTGCCATTACGTGGCCACGTGGTCATCCCATTGTCTAAAGGGTACCCAATCCAGACTTTATTGCAAAGACGTATTAATTTGGAAGGCCTCAACTCAGGCGTTAATCGTAAAGATTTGAGGTTTTTCAGTAGACAGCCCAGTGGGGTGTCCGCCAGTATGGACGAAGACGATGAACCCATTGAGTGAGTTACCAAACTTAGCTTAGCGTCCTAAACTAATCTTTGGCAACAGAAATCAGGCACT
>NW_021623443.1:0-1463 GCF_004785775.1 Grammomys surdaster | reverse complement strand
GGAGTTTAACAGATTGCTAACATTCCCACGTTTTGGTTTAATTAAAAAGAAAAATTAGAAAGAGGTGACAGTGAAGCAAGAATAGGGTCGTCGTGAAATCTGGCTACTTCCTGCTGGCATTGGGGGCGACGTGTCTCTAGGGGGAACCTAGAAGAATGGATAAGGGGGATGTTTGTCCAGTCTTAGAAGAGCTGGCTGTTTTCTGATGTCCAGGGTCAGGTCCAGTAGAAGCAGCTCTGTGTGTGGCAGGAGATGGAGCATCTGAAGGTTGCTTCTCTGGAGCTGTATTGGATGCACCTGGACTTGACAAGATGTAGGAAATAAGATTAAGAACACTTGGAGAAAGAATTTTTTTTAAGATGTATATTTGAAACCCAGAGGGATACCACCCTTTATTATAGGTAGTAAGTAGGAATTTTAGGCAGATGTACTTATCTGGATGGTATCCATGAGAGGTAGAAATGAGTGGGCTTCCTGTAGCTTATAAGTTTACAAAAGAGATAACAGCTTGAGTTAACAACACAAGTAGTCTTTCAACTGAGTTTAGGTAGTGAGGTAACAGATAATGTCTTTGAAAACTTAGCTGTCAATGTAGTCAGAAGTATGGTAAAGAGTAAACAATCTACCAGTTATATATTATTTTTAAAAAAATGACAGAGTCCACTAGCCAACAGTTCCCATGGTTTCCATAGTCTCTTGGGTGAAGTCAGTCTTGCTTCCAAGCGTAGAAGCCGCAGGGCTTTTTTTCTGTGGAATGGGTACGCATGATATGAGAAATGACTTACCTTTATTTAGCCAAGTCATTTGACTCAGGGCATCCCGTTGTGTTTGTCCACATACAATCTAGGCTGTATGTTCTAGGATTCCGGCATCCAGGTCTTCTGAAACAATCTTGGGTTAACTGTTAGAGGCTTTGGGCATTCTGTCGGCCATAAACTTAAAATATATAATTAGCAGACTTCTGACAAGATTGAGAGCCATAAGGATTAGTTGTAACTGAATAGAATAATAGCAGTAGTAAAAATCTATCAAGACATGTTAGGAAAGAGTCTTAAGTAACTTTGGCGGGTTGTATAGGAAGAGAAAAGCACATTTTTGTATTAGCAAAGAAGCATTTTTGTTAAGAAAGCTGGATGGTAGGGCTGTCACAGGTTGGAGCTGTGAGTCACGGTTGCTGCAGGCAGGTCAGGTCTGTGGGGCTGGCAGCATAGCTGTAGGGCGGGTCTTCCTGCTGGCAGCCGGAAGTCGCTGCTCAGTGACTCTGGTGGCTGCATTTAGGAAAAGTAAGCATGTCCCGCATCACCACAACCTTAGTTGTTTTTGTAGCGGTGCCAGGTGGCAGGATGTAAGGGGACAACCCAGAGCAGAGCTAAGAACCATAGAGGGAAGGGACCAGGCGAACCGGCTGACCGATCGCAGAGGAGGCGAGGGGAGCTAGCTAGGCCCTGGACCCGCTAGCTTTC
>NW_021623442.1:0-3558 GCF_004785775.1 Grammomys surdaster | reverse complement strand
AAGAGACTCCACCGGACTCTGTCTTGTATCTATCTTTTGCGTCTCTCACCCCTTTTCCCCCCTTCCTCCATCCCCACTCTCTCTCTTGCTAGACCCTGACCTGCGGACTGGACCGGAGCAGCAGAACCTGCTGCCCTTTACAAAGTAACAGAACCTGACTGCCGTTACAAAAGGAACGGCAGTTACAAAGTGGTGCCCAGACATGTGGCAGCAAGAACCAGAGACCCAGTGAGGGACGTTACTGGAAGGAGGATCGACTGAAAATTCAGAGGTGAAACAGAGGTGATTGCCGCAGGAAACTGCCGTGTGGAGACCAGTAAGTCATAGTAATAATGGGGAAAGAAATAAGTCAGCCTGAACTCAACTCTCTGGTTTTGTTCTGTTGCTTGCTGTTTACGTGTATCAATTGTCTGCTTTTGTTTCGCTGTTTAAATGTTGCTTTTCATGCCCCAAAGAAAAAGAAACACATAGAATCCAAAATACAGCCAAAGGTTGAAGTAATCAATTTGCCAGAGCCAGATTGTGCTGACCTAGAGGAAGAGGCAGCCAAATATTTTGATCCTGAATGGCCTTCTTCTCGAAGGCCCCCTCCCTGTGCTCCTCCACCTCCAGATGCTCCTGCTATGGAGATGGTGGTTGAAGATCACAGAAAGGAGTTACAAGACAAAATTTCTTTTCTTAAACAACAAATTTCTCTCCTTAAACAGCAAATAGAGTTAGAGTATCAGGACTTAATTAATAAGATACAAAAATTAAAGACAGGGAAGAGGTCTCGAGAGGGCAAGGAAAATCCCTCAGGTCCTCGAGTTCCTCAACCTGGAGTCCAAAGGCAGCCCCTGTCCTCTGGTTTTAGTTCAGCCACAGATCAGCCATTTCTCTCCTTAAACAGCAAATAGAGTTAGAGTATCAGGACTTAATTAATCAGATACAAAAATTAAAGACAGGGAAGAGGTCTCGAGAGGGCAAGGAAAATCCCTCAGGTCCTCGAGTTCCTCAACCTGGAGTCCAAAGGCAGCCCCTGTCCTCTGGTTTTAGTTCAGCCACAGATCAGCCAGAGGAGGGAGAGGCTGAGGTTTTCCCTGTATCAGAGACTAGAGATGCTCAAGGAGTTGCGTGGAGACATCACACAGGGTTTAACTTTCAAATTATTAAAGAATTAAAAAATTCAGTGTCACAATACGGTGCCACTGCTCCCTTTACTCTTGCAATCTTAGAATCTGTTGCAGAGGAGTGGCTGACTCCTGGTGATTGAGATACTCTAGTGAGAGCAGTTCTTAGTGGTGGTGACCATCTTATTTGGAAATCAGAGTATCATGAGAATTGTAAAGAGACAGCTAGGAGAAACATTCAGGCAGGTAATGGTTGGACCTTTGATGCCTTAGTAGGAGAAGGGCAATTTGCTTCTAGTGATAACCAGATGCAATATGACCCAGGCTTATTCGCTCAAATTCAAAATGCGGCCATGAAGGCTTGGCGCAAACTCCCGGTAAAGGGAGACCTTGGTGCATCTTTGACCTCAGTTAGACAAGGGCCTGACGAAAGATTTTCTGATTTTGTTCATCGATTAATGACAACAGCAGGGAGGATTTTTGGTAATGTAGAGGCAGGTATAGATTATGTGAAACAACTTGCATATGAAAATGCCAATTCTGCCTTCCAGGCAGCCATTAGACCCTATAGAAAAAAGACAGATCTTACTGGGTATATCAGACTCTGTTCTGATATAGGGCCCTCCTACCAACAGGGCTTAGCTATGGCAGCCGCCATGCAAGGACAATCAGTAAGAGATTTTTTGGCAAGTAGAGATAAAAAGGCCTGTTTTAAATGTGGCAAGCCTGGACACTTTACAAAATATTGCAAAGCAGAAAATGAGTTAACCCAGAGACAGCCCAGAAAACAGCCTGGGCTATGCCCATGTTGCAAACGTGAAAGGCATTGGGCTAGTGAATGTAGGTCCAAGACAGATACACAAGGAAACACCCTTTCCCATAGTCAGGGAAACGGGACCAGGGGCCAGCCCCAGGCCCCGAACCAATACAAGCCAAAACAGGCTTATGGGGAAGTCAGTTTCATACCAACAAACAACAACCCCTTTCATAACTTAATTGAGCAACACCAGGAAGTGCAGGACTGGACCTCAGTTCTGCCACCCACACAGTATTAACCCTAGAAATGGGACCTCAGGCCTTACTCACTGGAGTGTTTGGACCACTCTATCCAAATGTGTTTGGACTGATAGTGGGAAGAAGCAGTGCTACTATGCAAGGACCACAAATTTTTCCTGGAGTTATAGACAATGATTATCAAGGTGAGATTAAGGTAATGGCCAAGGCAATACAGAATATAGTCACTATTCCTACAGGAAAGAGGATAGCTCAACTATTGTTACTTCCATTGATTCCTACTAATCACAAATCTTTGGATTCTGAAGGAAAATCTGTTGCAGATAGATTCTGGCATCCTAATACTAAAAAGAATTTTGCAACAGTCCTCTGGAAAGACCCATTAACTGGAACCTGGAATGGGCCAGATCCAGTGCTTATCTGGGGAAGAGGATCTGTCTGCATATATTCTCAAATGGCAGATGCTGCACGATGGCTGCCAGAGAGACTGATCAAACAAATAGACAATAATAACAAATCCAGGGAGGAGAAACCCCCTGAGAAGCGTATTTTTTCTTTACAGGAAACATGAAGATGCTTCACTGGAGCGGATCAACCAGTATACCTGACTTGGGAACTTCTCAGTGCGGAAGAAGACATCACCACCCGCACCTCCAGGGTGGCTCTATTAGACTCTTGGTTCCCTGATTTATGATTTAGTGGTACATTGTTTAAACCCAAGAAAGAACTCATTACCATAGTTACTATAGTTATGTTTTAGGTTTGAGATTGATTGGGGTAGGAATAGGGATTTTCTTACTTGTTTTGTTAAGATCAAAGCTTTGATCAGTTCTGTACTTATATAGATTAGATTTAGAAAATAGTGTTACAGAATAGAAGAGGCTTATACTTTTTACTCCTCCAACAGAGGAAGTTATGTGCTACCCTTAAAAAGAGTGTTGCTTTTGCACTAACCATTCAGGCATTGCTAAGTCTCTTGTCTCTCGGGTTCATGCTGCTCAACAAACTGATGGCTTTTGTCCGACAACAGATAGATGTTACACAAATGAAACCCATACAGGTCCATTATTACAGGCTGGAAGTAGGGAACTAAAACCTCTGTCATCAAGACTGACGAGGATTAACCCCTAACTTACGCGCTAAGCCGGATAGTCAATGACGGATAAGAGAACACTTCAAGACCCTTGCCCTTAACTGGGAGGCCTCACCATCCTAAGACAGGAGCTCAACCAATGGCTGTTGAGTATCCAGAGACGGGAAAGGGAGGCTGGGGTCCTTTGTTTCAACCTAAGGCAGGCATGGTTTCCGTAAGTTTTCCCAGCCTTCCCTTTTGAAAACAAATTTAAAAAGGGGGACCTGTTGGGAGCCGACTCTTAGCCGAAAGTGGCTATCATCTTTACAGCCATCTCGAGCCATATACCCTGACAAGAGACTT
>NW_021623441.1:0-1942 GCF_004785775.1 Grammomys surdaster | reverse complement strand
TACTACCTCCTACTTTCTACCTCTACCTCCTACTTTCTACTACCTCCTACTTTCTACCTCCTCAATAGAAAGGAAATCCGGGTATTTATACCCTTTACCACGTGACTTGCCCTCATGGACAATCTCAACTGAAGCCACTACGTCACGTGCCTTGTAGCCATGGATAACAGGAGCACCTGGCAGCTGGGGGCACTAAACAGTGTAACAAGATGTTTATCAGAGTGCGCTCAGCTTTTGTAGGCTGTTGAAACAAGTCTCTTGTCAGGGTATATGGCTCAAGATGGCTGTAAAGATGATAGCCACTTTCGGCTAAGAGTCGGCTCCCAACACAGAATCGTTTATTATATAAAGATATTGACAAACTGGTTTTTAAATAAAAATGTTGACAGAATTGGTTTTTAAATAAAGATATTGACAGAACTGTTTATTAAATAAAGATATAGAAAGAATTGGTTATTAAACAAAGATTTTGACAGAATTGGTTTTTAAAAAAACATATTGAAAGAATTTGTTTTTAAATAAAGATATAGACAGAATTGGTTATTTAATAAAGATATTGACAGAAACTGTTTTAAAATAAAGATATTGACAGAACTGGTTATTAAATGAAGATATTGAGAGAATTGTTTATCACAAAATTGATTATTAAAAAAAGATATTGACAGAATTGGTTATTAAATAAAGATATTGACAGAACTGGTTGTTAAATGAAGACATTGACAGAATTATTTACTAAAAAAGATATTGACATATTTGTTTATTAAATAAAGATATTGACAGAACTGGTTATTAAAAAAAGATATTGACAGAATTGGTTTTTAAATAAAGATATTGACAGAATTGGTTTTTAAATAAAGATAGTGACAGAATTTGTTATTAAATAAAGTTATTGACAGAATTGGTTATTAAATAAAGATTTTGACAGAACTGTTTATTAAATAAAGATATTGACAGTATTGGTTACTAAATAAAGATACTGAAATTATTGGTTTTTAAACAAAGATATTGACAGAATTGGTTTTTAAATGAAGATATTGACCTAACTGTTTATTAAATAAAGATATTGACAGAGCTGTTTATTAAATATGACATTGACAGAATTGGTTATTAAATAAAGATATTGACAGAACTGGTTGTTAAATGAAGACATTGACAGAATTATTTATTAAAAAAAGATATTGACAGAATTGTTTATTATATCAAGATATTGACAGATCTGGTTATTAAAAAAAGATATTGACAGAACTCGTTTTTAAATAAAGATATTGACAGAATTGGGTTTTAAATAAAGATAGTGACAGAATGTGTTATTAAATAAAGTTATTGACAGAATTGGTTATTAAATAAAGATATTGACAGAATTGTTTTTTTTAAAAAAAGATATTGACAGAATTGGTAATTACATAATTGATTTTTAAATAAAGATATTGACAGAAATGGTTATTAAATAAAGATATTGACAGAATTGTTTATTAAATAAAGATATTGACAGAATTGGTTATTATATAAAGTTATTGACAACCTGGTTATTAAATAAAGATATTGACAGAATTGGTTTTTAAATAAAGATATTGAGAGACAGAATTGTAACGGCCGATTCTTTTGTAACGGCCGTCGGGTTCTGCTACTTTGTAAAGGCCGGCCGGTTCTGCTGCTCCGGTTGGCAGGTCAGGGTCTAGCAAGAGAGAGAGTGGGGACGGAGGAAGGGGGAAAAAGGGGCGAGAGACGCAAAAGATAGATACAAGCCAGAGTCCGGTAGAGTCTCTTCAAGTCTTCTTTATTCTCCTCTCTTCTTACTATATTCTCACTCCTTCAGTCTCCTGACACCTCTCACTTTCTCACTCCTTCCTCTACTTCCTACTTCCTACTACCTCCTACTACTTACTACCTCCTACTTTCTACCTCTACCTCCTACTTTCTACTACCTCCTACTTTCTACCTC
>NW_021623440.1:0-6678 GCF_004785775.1 Grammomys surdaster | reverse complement strand
GCAGGCCCCTGAATATGACGTCACCGGGTTCAGACTTATACTAACATACCCCACTTTTTCTTATTATAAAAAAGAAAAAAAGGAGAGGGGAAGCCGATGGTGAAAGGGGGATCGGGCGTCGTGTCTCTCTTAAACTACTTCCTGCTGTGTAGGGGCGTAGTCCGTTGGGGGAGGAGCTGGTTTTTTTCCACCATCGGGGCCCATTCTGTGGATGTGTGTACCAGGCTCTTCTGTGGACAGCAACTGGTGATCGTTTCCCAAAACGGTATTTCTTGGGGGTGCTGGCGAAGACCATCTTCTTTGGCTGTCAGGACACCTGGCATCTGTCGGTTCTGAAGCACCACGGCTGGAATCTCACGGGCTCCATGTGTAGAAACCGGTGTCTTGCAATGTTGGTAGAAGAAGTGGTTGGTCCGCGAACCTTAGCATATGTATCTGAAAGGACCAGTACTCTTGTATCTGGGCAAGAGGAAGCAAGTACAGAGGACATAACATTTAGATGGGATATCAGATATAGGAATGGTCCCTGGATGTAGTTTGGGTTGGTTCTTGGCATCCGGCTATGGAGCAGTTTCTTGACCCTGTTTGGAAAGACTGTTATCTGTGAGTGTCTCTCAAAACTCTTACATCCAGATGTGAGGGCTGACCTGGATAGGAATAAACAGCAGGGAGAGGACGAGAAACACATGTCTAGTCCTGTGGGGTCAAGCTCGGCTGTCGGAGTGGAGTCTCATTTTCTGGGATTAAGGACAAGGTGGGTGGTCTCGATGTCCTCTGGAGTTTAATAGAGCACGGTCCTGTTAGAGTCGACGTGTATGAAGGAGAATTGATTTTAGATGGGGGGGGTGAAGGGCTTAAGGTGAGACAGGTGAACCCAATGAGGGAGTCCTTCAAGTTTAGCAGCTGTAGGGGTCACGAGGATTACCTTAAAAGGACCCTGCCATTTGGGAGAGAGAGGTGAGGGCCGATGGTCTGGAGGGGAGAGAAGTACTTGGTCTCCAATGTTGACAGGCAGTGGACAGGAGACAGTGTGTGATCGAGGTAGATGGTGGTCAGCAAAGTTCCACAGGAGAGAACGAAGGTGACAAAGTAATGGGGTGAGCAGATGGTCTGGGAGGGGGGAACACTTAGGTGAAAGACCAGGAGTTAGGACTGGACGTCCATACATGAGTTCAAAAGGTGAAATGAGGAGAGGTCGCTTGGGAAGGGCTCGTAGCCTGAAAAGAGCCAGAGGTAGGAGTTTTACCCAGTCAAGGTGAAGTTCCTGTGACAGTTTGACAAGAGTGGTCTTTAAAGAGCGGTTAGTTCTCTCTACCTTACCTGAAGATTGAGGGTGGTAGGGAATATGAAAATTCCAGGGGATGTCTAGGGCCTTAGATAGAATTTGAGAAACTTGGGAAGTAAATTCAGGTCCATTGTCTGACTGGAGGGAGGTGGGGACACCAAAACGGGGGATGATCTCTCTGAGGAGGAGATCAGAGACTGTCTGAGCCCTTTTGTTAGTTGTGGGAAAAGCCTCTACCCAGCCTGAGAAGGTGTCTACCAAGACCAGGAGGTACTTGACACGTTTTACAGCAGGCATGTGGGTAAAATCAAGTTGCCAGTCGGTTCCAGGTAGGGAACCTCTGGCCTGGTGGGTAGGAAAAGGAGTGTTACGATACCTTGAGTTGGGATCTGACATCTGACAGGTTTTGCAAGAAGCAGTGATAGATTTTAGGAAACTTAAGTCCTCAGGAGTAGGCCGTAGGTGGGTCTTAACAAAATAAGACAACGCTTGGCTATTAGGATGAAAGAGTTGGTGAAGATAGGACAGGGTTTGACGAATGTCAGGAGGTGTAGGTGGGGATGTGGGTTGTAGTGTAAGAATCTCCTTGGGAGAGTGAGATGAGTCTAGGCCCCTAAGGGCTGCGGCTCTAGCTGCCTCATCAGCTCGGTTGTTTCCCTTGGAGACTATAGAGTCATCCGTGCGGTGGGATCTGCAGTGGACAATCCCAATAGCTGTGGGGAGATGGGAGGCCTTTAGCATGGCCATAATCTGGTTTGCATTAGTTACTGATCCTCCTTTTGTGGTAAGTAACCCGCGCTCCTTCCAGATAGCAGTATGGGACAGGAGGATATGGAAAGCATATTTGGAATCTGTGTAAACGCTGAGGGATTGTCCCTGTGCCAACTGGAAGGCACGGGTAAGGGCTATTAATTCAGCCTGTTGGTTGGTGGTATGAGCAGGAAGGGCCTGTGCCTCCACCACCTTGGTGTCAGACACTATGGCATAGCCAGCTTTCCTGACCCCTTCGTGAAGAAAGGAGCTTCCATCTGTATACCAGGTAAAGGTGGCTTGAGGTAATGTGCCCTCCTGTATGTGTGAAGGATGAGGTAATAGTTCTTCTAAGGTTTCAGTGCAGGAGTGAGATAGAGAGTAGTCAGTGTTAGGTTGGGGAAGAAGATTGGAAATATTAAGAGGTGGGCATGATTGAAAGGTGAGGGTGGGGTCTTCTATTAGAGCTACCTGAAGAGAAAGAACCCTGCAGGGAGGTAGAGTCTGTAAACCTTTATAAGTTAGGAGCTGTGACAGGCTGTGAGAAGAGAGGACAGTTATAGGCGAACCCAGGGTTAGTTTCTTTGATTCTCGAATAAGGAGTTCAGCAGCTGCTAAGGTACGAATGCATGGTGCCCATCCCTGGATGGTTGGATCTAGTCTTTTTGACAAGTATGCTACAGGTGCAAAAGATGGTCCCAGTTGATGACCTAAGACTCCAAGGGCAAATCCCTCTTTTTCAGTTACGTAGAGGGAGAAAGGACGAGTCAGGTCCGGGAGATGTAAGGCTGGGGCCTTAAGGAGAGCCCGTTGGAGCCTTTGGAAGGGCTTAGTGACAGGTTTGAGAAGAGGTTCGTGGGTGGGGCCTAATGCTGCTTCATATAAGGGGCGAGAAAGTAGGGAAAAGGAAGGAACCCAGGAACGCAAGAAGCTAGCCATTCCTAGGAATGATAGAATCTCTTCCTTTGTAGAAGGAACAGTTAGAGACTGAATCAGATTCTTTCTATCTAAGGTAATAGCCTTGTGGGTTGGGGTAATTTCTAGTCTCAAGTAGGTGACTTGAGGTGTGGACAGTTGAACTTTAGAAGGTGAGACCCTGTAGCCCCGACTGGAAAGGAAATTTAGAAGAGCAGCTGTGTCAGCTTGGCTAATTTCTAGGGAGGGGCTACAGAGAAGGACATCATCTACATAAACTACAATCTTAGATCTAGGGAGAGATAAAGAGATTAAGTCAGAAGCTAGGGCCTGTCCAAACAGATGTGGGCTGTCCCGGAATCCCTGAGGTAGAACAGTCCAGGTAAGTTGGGTAGAAAAGTGGGTGTCAGGATCTGTCCAGGTAAAGGCAAATATGTCCTGTGACTGGGTGTCTAGAGGGATAGAGAAAAAGGCATCCTTGAGATCTAGGACTGAAAAATGAGAAGTCCCTGAGGGGATAGTAGAGAGAAGCGTGTAAGGGTTAGCTACGACAGGATGGAGGGGAACTACGGCAGAGTTAATGCGCCTCAGATCTTGAACCAGGCGATAGGTGCCATTAGGTTTCTTAACTGCCAGTATAGGGGTGTTAAAGGGGGAAGAGGTAGGTCGAAGGAGTTTTTTCCTTAAGAGGTCAGCAATGATAGGCTTAAGTCCCCTGAGGCTCTGGAGAGAAAGAGGGTATTGTGCTTGGCAGATGTACCTGGTAGAGTCCAGTAACTGGATGACAACAGGAGAATGATGTTTAGCAACAGAGGGGTTCTGGACATCCCAAACGCTGGGGTCCACCTGAGAAGCTGGTAAGGGAAATAACATGTTCGTGTTAGTAGGGTGATTGGCTAAAAGGAGGAGCAGAGGAACTGCTGGCGAGCTTGGGCTTAAGCGAATTGGTGGAGCAAAGGAAATAGAAGCTCCCAACTTAGCTAAAATATCTCTTCCCAATAAGGGGACAGGACATGTAGGCACTACCAAAAAGGAATGGGTGAGAGGCACACCCCTAAAAATGCAACTAAGTGGGGGAGTCTGGTGAGGAAGGTAAGGTTGTCCTCCTACCCCGACAATCGGAGAACGCGAAGGTGAAGTGGGTCCCCAAAACTCCGTCAGGACCGAGTATGTGGCCCCAGTGTCCAAGAGGAAGGAGATGGTTTTCCCGCACACCATAATCTCTACCCGTGGCTCTCTGCTAGTGATGGGCGTGGTCGGGTCAAGAGAGCTTGGGGCCCGTCAGTCCTCCATAGCCAAGCCTAGAAGGTCAGCTGAAGGGTTTTCTGGGAGCGATGTCCCTCTGTTTTGAGCAACATGAGGGCAGTCGGTCCCCCAATGTCCCTTCTGATGGCACTTGGGACATGGTCCCCTTGGCTTGCTGGGGTTAGGACAGGCTTTTACCCAATGACCATGTTGACCACATTTATAGCAGGGGCCAGGTGGTGGTCTCTGAGCCTTCAAAGACCAGCGGTCTGGGGTAGTGGCTGAGGCTGGTCGGACAGCCTTTGCCAGCATGTGGTATTTCTGTTTACGGGCTTTCTCATCTCTCTCATGGTACACTTTGAAGGCCAACGCCAAGACTTCTGCCTGTGGAGTTAGGGGCCCCCTCTCCAATCGCCTAAGTTTAGCTTTTATGTCGGGGTAGCTCTGGGAGAAAAAGTAGGTCATAAGGAGTTGCTTACCTTCTGAGCTTTCAGGGTCCAGATTAGTATATTGTAGTAGGGCCTTTGTAAGGCGTTCTAAGAATTGAGATGGATTTTCTTGTTTATCTTGGACAACCTCCTGAAGTTTCTCAAAGTTAACCGGCTTTAACGCCGCCTTCCTCAGGCCTGCCAAAAGACATGTTATAAATCTATCTCTGGCTAAGATACCACCTGCGGAGTTATAATCCCATCGAGGGTCCTGGTCAGGAACGGCTTCTGATCCAATTGGATAAGTCCCGTCTGTTTGATGGATCTGATCTGCATGCACTTTTGCCTCATCCCAAACTCGCCTGCGTTCATCTGGAAGTAGGTTATTAGTTAAAATCATGTGTACGTCATGATAGGTAAGGCTGTAAGACTGAGAAATATATTGAAATTCTTTAATGAAGGCAGAAGAGTTAGAGGTGTAGGAGCCCAATCTTCTCTCTATCTGGGAGAGTTCACTCAGCGAGAAGGGAACGTGTACCCTGACCAAGCCATCAACACCAGCTACTTCCCGTAGGGGAAGAACAGATGCTGGTTTCAGTGTCCCTGGAGGAGAAGGGGTAGGACCCTTAGCTTTGGAACGTGTGATAGGAGGAGTGAAAGTTGGTGCCAGTGTAGGATGGTTAGCATGGCCTGTGGCTGACACGGAAGGGGGGGAGAGGTCTAGAGAGGTCGAGCCAGTGGACTCAGGGGCGCCCTGGTGAGAAGAAGAAACTGAGGTAGCAGTTTGGGTTTTAGGCGGCATGGAAACAGGCTTGCGACGGAGGGGAGGGGGTTCGTCAGCTGGGTCTAGAGGTGTGTGGTCGTCTGGGGGTTGAGCAGGTGTCATTGCCAAGAGAACCTTAGGTGTAGAGCAGGTGGAGTACATAGAAGGGGAGTAACGGAGGTAAATAAATGCACGGATATAGGGGATTTCCTTCCATTTACCGGACTGCTGGCAATATGTATTAAGACTCCGTAAAATAATGGGGTCTAGGGTGCCATTACGTGGCCACGTGGTCATCCCATTGTCTAAAGGGTACCCAATCCAGACTTTATTGCAAAGACGTATTAATTTGGAAGGTCTCAACTCAGGCGTTAATCGTAAAGATTTGAGGTTTTTCAGTAGACAGCCCAGTGGGGTGTCCTCCGGTATGGACGAAGACGATGAACCCATTGAGTGAGTTACCAAATTTAGCTTAGCGTCCTAAACTAATCTTTGGCAACAGAAATCAGGCACTGCTTATAATAATCGGGCCGTCGCGCGATTAAATAAGGGCCTCGACTGGGCTAACCCACCAGAAGTTAGCCAGTCAGGAGATAGCTCGGCTGGTACCAGCTTTTTGTGGAGCTGCAAGAGCTGAGGAGGGGTTACGAGCTATTCCGAGAGGGGAAATCACTCAATCGGTTCAAGGTCCTAGTTGAATAGCAGTTGTGGTTCGGCTAGAGGCCAGATACATGTGCTGGGGCAAAAACCAGCCCTGTGGTCCAGGAAGCGGTGGCCAGACGCGAACCTGGAGTCCAGGGCCCCTCACACGAACCAGAAGCTCTCTATGGATTAAAAGCCGGTGTGTGCATGAAATTGTGCAGTCCGGTACCTGGAAGGTGGAACCGAACCGGGGACCTGTGTGTCTGTCTGGGTATCTAGGCCACACGGCAGAGCACCGACTGGGGGAGGGGTGGGCCGAAACGGCACAGCTCACGTGGTGGAAGTTCGGCGAGTCTCAGCAGACACGGTGAAAACAGCGGGTTGAGCAGGGGTGTAGCAGTCACGGGCTGGTGGAGCTGAGGCTGAAACGGCGGTATGGCTGCAGCGGCGGGAATGGCAGACCACGTGGGCCTCGGCGGCGGCAGTGCCGAGAGCTGCGCTCACGCATGAGCTGCCGGGTGCCCGGGGAAATCGGCTTCCCGGTCAACGCACCAATGTTAGGATTCGAGCGCAGTTTGGACAGACAACACCAAAGCCGATCCTATCCGGTTCCAAGGGAAGGGGTTTATTTGGGGAAGGGAGTGGGAGAG
>NW_021623439.1:0-1666 GCF_004785775.1 Grammomys surdaster | reverse complement strand
ACCAGCAGAAAAGCACATTAGAATATATTGAACAACTCTAATGTAAACATAAGTGTAATTCAGCACATTTCTACTTTCAGAGCTAAAGGCAAGTACAACAGAGCTGAAAACACCTAAATCATGTTATTTGTGACATTTCAATTAGGAAGAGTGTATGGTTTACAGCAGAAACACTTGTACCACCCTGCCATGTATGTTACTTGGTTTCATATGGAATGTCTTAGAAAGTTGCTAGATCCAGCAGAAAAGCACATTAGAATGTATTGAACAACCCTAATGTAAAGGTAAGCGAAATTCAGCACATCCTTACTTGCAGAGCTAAAGGCAAGTACAACACAGCTGAAAACACCTAAATCATGTTACATGTGACATTTCAGTTAGGTAGTGTGTTTGTTTTACAGCAGAAACACTTGTACCACCCTGCCATGTATCTTACTTGATTTCATGTGGAATGGCCCAGTAAGTTGCTAGTTACCAGCAGAAAAGCACATTAGAACATATTGAACAACCCTATTGTAAAGATAAGCGTAATTCAGCACATTTCTACTTTCAGAGATAAAGGTAAGTAAAACAGAGCTGAAAACACCTAAATCATGTTATATGTGACATTTCAGTTAGTAAGAGTGTATGGTTTACAGCAGAAACACTTGTTCCACGCTGCCATGTATCTTACATGGTTTCATATGGAATGTCTTAGAAAGTTGCTAGATTCCAGCAGAAAAGCACATTAGAATGTATTGAACAACCCTAATGAAAAGGTAAGCGAAATTCAGCACATCCTTACATGCAGAGCTAAAGGCAAGAACAACAGAGCTGAAAACACCTAAATCATGTTATATGTGACATTTCAATTAGGAAGTGTGTTTGTTTTACAGCAGAAACATTTGTACCACCCTGCCACGTATCTTACTTGGTTTCATGTGGAATGTCCAAGTAAGTTGCCAGATTCCAGCAGAAAAGCACATTAGTATGTATAGAAAAACCCTAATGTAAAGAAAAGCGTAATTCAGCACATTCATACTTGCAAAGCTAAAGGCAAGTACAACACAGCTGAAAACACCTAAATCATGTTACATGTGAAATTTCAGTTAGGAAGTGTGTTTGTTTCACAGCAGAAACACTTGTACCACCCGGTCATGTATCTTACTTTGTTTCATGTGGAATGTCCAAGTAAGTTGCTAGATTCCAGGAGAAAAGCACATTAGAACGTATTGACGAACACAAATGTAAAGAAAAGCTCAATCCAGCACATTCTTTCTTTTAGAGCAAATGCAAGTAAAACAGAGCTGAAAACACCTAAATAATGTTACATGTGACATTTCAGTTAGGATGTGTGTTTGTTTCACAGCAGAAACACTTGTACCACCCGGCCATGTATCTTACTTTGTTTCATGTGGAATGTCCAAGTAGGTTGCTAGATTCTAGCAGAAAAGCACATTGGCACCTATTGAACAACCCTAATGTAAAGATAAGCGTAATTCACCACATTCGTACTTGCAGAGCAAAAGGCAAGTACAACACAGCTGAAAAGAACTAAATCATGTTACATGCGACATTTCAGTTAGGAAGTGTGTTTGGTTTACAGCAGAAACACTTGTAATACCCGGCCATGTATCTTACATTGTTTCATATGGAATGTCCAAGTAAGTTGCTAGATTCCAACAGA
>NW_021623438.1:0-1494 GCF_004785775.1 Grammomys surdaster | reverse complement strand
CATTGTTTCATATGGAATGTCCAAGTAAGTTGCTAGATTCCAACAGAAAAACACATTAGAACGTTTGAACAACCCTATTGTAAAGATAAGTGCAATTCAGCACATTCTTACCTGCAGATCTAAGGCAAGTACAACACAGCTGAAAACACCTAAATCATGTTACATGTGACATTTCAGTTAGGTAGTGTGTTTGTTTTACAGCAGAAACACTTGTACCACCCGGCCATGTATCTTACTTGATTTCATGTGGAATGGCCCAGTAAGTAGCTAGTTACCAGCAGAAAAGCACATTAGAACATATTGAACAACCCTAATGTAAAGATAAGCGAAATTCAACACATTTCTACTTTCAGAGCTAAAGGTAAGTAAAGCAGAGCTGAAAACACCTAAATCATGTTATATGTGACATTTCAGTTAGAAAGTGTGTTTGGTTTACAGCAGAAATACTTGTACCACCAGGCAATGTATCTTTCATTGTTTCATACTTAATTTCCATGTAATTTGCTAGATTCCAGCAGAAAAGGACATTAGAACTTATTGAACAACACTAATGTAAAGATAAGTGCAATTCAGCACATTCTTACATGCAGAGTTAAAGGCAAGTACAACACAGCAGAAAACACCTAAATCATGTTACATGTGACATTTCAGTTAGGTAGTGTGTTTGTTTTACAGCAGAAACACTTGTACCACCCTGCCACATATCTTACTTGGTTTCATGTGGAATGTCCAACTAAGTTGCCAGATTCCAGCAGAAAAGCACATTAGTATGTATAGAAAAACCCTAATGTAAAGAAAAGCGTAATTCAGCACATTCATACTTGCAAAGCTAAAGGCAAGTACAACACAGCTGAAAACACCTAAATCATGTTGCATGTGACATTTCAGTTAGGAAGTGTGTTTGGTTTACAGCAGAAACACTTGTACCACTGGGCCATAAATCTTACTTGGTGTCATATGGAATGTCCAAGTAAGTTGCTAGATTCCAGCAGAAAAGCACATTAGAACGTATTGAACAACCCTAATGTAAAGATAATTGTAATTCAGCACGTTCTTACTTTCAGAGCTAAAGCCAAGTACAACACAGCTGAAAACACTTAAATCATGTTACAGGTGACATTTCAGTTGGGAAGTGTGTTTGCTTTACCGCAGAAACACTTGTTCCACCTGGCCTTGTATCTTTCATTTTTTCCTACTGAATGTCCATGTAAGTTGCTAGATTCCTGCAGAAAAGCACATTAGAACATATTGAACAACCCTAATGTAAACATGAGGGTAATTCAGCACATTCTTACTGGCAGAGCTAAAGGCAAGTACAACACAGCTGAAAACACATAAATCATGTTACATGTGACATTTCAGTTAGGTAGTGTGTTTGTTTTACAGCAGAAACACTTGTACCACCCGGCCATGTATCTTACTTGATTTCATGTGGAATGGCCCAGTAAGTTGCTAGTTACCAGCAGAAAAGCACATTAGAATATATTGAACAAC
>NW_021623437.1:0-7401 GCF_004785775.1 Grammomys surdaster | reverse complement strand
ACCTAGCGATGGCGGACTTTGTCAGCTCTCGTGGCGGCTCCCAACAACTGCCCCTTTTTGTTTAAATATAGAGGGTGGCAGGGGTCCCTGGGAAGGTTTCGTAACTCCCACCTTTGGGGGGTCTCACGGCGGGTCTGAGTCTCTTTAGAGGGCGGTGCTCAAACTCTTACCCGTCACGGGGTCAGCCTCCCCACCCGAGGCTGCCCTGTATTAGGTGGCCGAGCCTTATCCGTCCACTCCGTTATTGACTTACCAGACCTTCTATCCGTGGAACGAACACCTTAGTGGGCAGGGACTGTGTACAGAAATGTTTGAGGCTTTACAGGGTGTCTTTACCAGAAGCCCTAGGGTGCAGCGGCTGAGGAATCTGTCTACTGGCTATTTCCTTTTAGATTTGTCAAACAGACACTGGCCAATGTCCCGTGTCTAGGCTGACTGACATTTCTTCACAGCCAGCACCAAAGAATGGTGAGCGCTCTGGCTAGGCTACGAGGGTCGCGCACCCACACCTGGCATTCTCTGAATGTGCGCTCCAGGTTGTGGCCACTCGTAATGCCTGTCACCGGGTAATATCACCATTCGTGGTATACCTCTGGCATATGAGATCAGCTTATTCCCGTCGTTGGGATCAATTGACAGCCGGCCTGGAGACAAAAGGATGGAGTTATCTAACTGACTGCCCTTAGTCTGTCTAGTATGGTACCAGTTATGACTCAAACCCACGGCCTGATCAAGCGAATTCCATCTTGGGGGAATAAGCGATCAAAGAACCAACAGTTTAAAACCGTCTCCCTTACCCTACCAGGTGCAATGGAAAACACAAGTCCTCTGGGTGCAAGGGCTAAGGGGAACAGAAAGAGATGCAAACACCCATCCCTGTGCAATGGAGTCGTCTCCTAGGGGTGCAAGGGCTGTTTGTCTCAAAACTCAGGTACCACAGCTATACAGACAAGAATCAGCCAGGTCGAGACTCCTCACTGACCCAGTGTATTGGGCAAATCTCTGGGGTGCAACGCTGATGGCCTAACATTTAGCACCACCACTCGCAAGGGGAGGACTGCGCATTTTCGAAGCAGTGAAAGCTACACTGCAGGGAAAGCCCCTAGTACTTTGGTCACAAACGCCTGGCCAATAATAGCCTTGCCAAGATTCTATTGAGCTATGAGTTCGCAAACCAATCAAAGGATGAATACTAAACCACAACTTAGGGTAAACTAAACAGGCTTACTCCCACTTACTTAAAAAAAAAGGAAGGGGGGAAAAGGAAAAGAAAGGAAGAAAGCTGAAGAATTCTGGGAGGACAGTCCCTCAGTCAGGGACAGATCCACGTGCGTCGAGTTGATGTTCACCACAGCTGCTCTCAATTTTCTGAGTGTCTCACTGAAGTTTTCTGAGCAGTTTCCTGTAAGATACTGAAACAATTTTCTGGACAGATTAGTTACACGAGTAAAGTTTTTATACTGTACACTGGTGATGTAAAGTGTACCCAGTTTTTTCTCACATCTCAATTGGGCTAATAAAAAGAGGATATCTAATCTCTCTCTCACTAAATCAAGGTGTTGATTAAGGATCATTAGCCCGCCTTTTAGTAGGGTACTGGCGGAGGTTTGAAGGTTAACAGTCTCTGCCACCGTGGCTGACAATTGGGGGTAGTGCCCACCTGAACAGAAGTTGACATAGCAATCTCAGTGGCAGTGGCGATAACGGCACTAATTAATATCGTTGTCACTATGGCTGTAGTTATCTCAAAATCTCTTTTTTGTCTAAATAATGACAAAGTGGAATGAGTCTCCACGGGGATGGGAACCCATCGCGTGACTCTGGCAACCATAGTGCAAGTGAATCTTTAGAATTCTAACACTGGGACATCCAGCAGGTTTTATTGGTACAATTCTTAAAGGTGGAATTTGATAAAATAAACAAAAATACTAGGAACCTGTATCCCTTGGATCAGTACAAGGGCTATCATCAGAGCCTGGAGGGTCTGTCTGGGTGTCACTTTCCAGTATCGCGAGTCGCCTCGTCAGCCGCTCTGGTAGCCAAAACGGATTGTCTTCTTCCTGTGGAAACACACAGACCGCTCCCCTGGCTCTTAATAAAACAATATCTGGGCCCTTCCATTGTCCGGTCAAAATATCCTTCCATTTCACCATCTCTTTCGGCCTCTCAGGCTCTAAACAGTGACGGTCAGCAGCTGAGTGGCCCTGACTGTCCAGGTTAAGAATATTGAGGGTAAAGAGTGCTATAGAAACGGTGACTCGTGGCACTAAGGGTAGGGTCTCCTCGACTCCTCCCTTTTGTTTTATTAGATAAGACTTAAGAGTGCGATGAGCCCGTTCTATGATGCCTTGTCCTTGAGGGTTATAAGGGAGGCCTGTCAGATGGGTTACCTCCATTTGGCGACAAAACTGTCTAAACTTTTGAGAAGTGTACGATGGCCCATTGTCCGTCTTAAGAATTCTAGGCTTCCCCCAGGCACTCCATGCCTCAAGGCAGTGTTGAATAACATGTGCTGCCTTTTCTCCGGTCAACGGAGAAGCAAATATAATTCCAGAATAAGTGTCAATGGAAACATGTAAATATCGTAATTTGCCAAAGGTTGGGATGTGAGTAACATCCATTTGCCAAATCTGTAGTGGCCGAATTCCTCGTGGATTAATTCCTACATGAGGCACTGGTAAAAATTGACAGCAATTCTGACATTGAGTAACTATATCTCTAGCTTCCTTTCTAGTTATCTCAAACCGACGACGTAGCGTCTCTGCTGTCACATGAAAGTTTTTATGAAAATTCTTGGCCAAATCTAATTTGGAAGATAAGGCGATAGCAACCAATTTTGTGGCTCGATCCGCTAGGTCATTCCCATGAGACATTGGGCCTGGTAGACCTGAGTGAGCCCTGATATGTGTAATAAAAACTGGGAATCTCCTATTAATTAAGGCGAATCGAATCTTTTGAAAAACTTTTACGAGTCTACTAGATGGTCTAATTAGCCCTGCCACTTCTAAGGCTTTAACTGCATTTACTACATAAAAGGAATCTGAAACAATATTTAAAGGGCCTGGAAAGGTTTCAAGAACCTCCAGGACTACCAAACATTCCACAACTTGAGGTGAGGTCTCGTGATATTGTTTGGCAGTGACCTTATTATCAATTACATAAGCACCCACACCTGTCTTTGACCCATCTGTGTAAACTACCACTCCATCTGGGAGCGGCTTTTGAGATAAGACCTGTGGAAATACAATAGCTTGGGTTAAGGCAAACTGTAAAATGGGATGTTTAGGGTAGTGATTATCTATTTGGCCATTAAAGGAGGTGACCAACACGGCCCAAACATCAGAGGTAGCAGTTAATATTTGAACTTGATGTGCAGTATAAGGCACTATTAAAACTTTAGGCTCTCTTCCAAAATGAGTGACAGCTGCTTTTAATCCCCGTAAGGCAAGCTGAGCAACCGCATCTGGATACCACTCAATAACCTTTGCAGGAGAGGCATTAGGATGAATCCATAATAAGGGTCCATCTTGCCATAATACGGCAGTTGGTAAATGTCTGGTTTTAAAGACACACAGATTAAAAGTTTTGGTCTCATCAATGCGTTTTAGCTGAGCTTCCTGCAAGGCATCCTCCACCAATCGCAGGGCATGGTTTGCAGCCGGTGTTAACGCTCTTGGTGAGGAAATATGGGAATCTCCTTCCAGAATGTCAAACAAAGGTTTTAATTCAGCAGAGGGAATTTTCAAAAATGGTCTTAACCAATTTATATCACCTAATAACTTTTGAAAATCATTTAAGGTATGTAAATGATCTCTGCGAATTTCTAATTTTTGAGGAACTATTTTCTCAGGGTAAATAACTGTCCCTAAAAAGGAACCAATTTCTGAAATTTGAACCTTCTCTGTGGCAATATGCAGACCCCACTGTCTTAATGTAGCAATTAATAAAGGATATGAGTTCTGCAAAATGGTCAACTCTTTATGGCATATTAAAATATCGTCCATAAAATGAATCAAGAGTAGAGAAGGAAATTGTTTCTTAACAGGTTCAAGGGCCATTTGTACATACAGCTGACACATAGTAGGACTATTTGCCATGCCTTGAGGCAAAACTGTCCACTGATATCTTTTATCTGGCTCAAGGTGATTAACAGCAGGTAAGGTGAACGCAAATCTTTGCCTATCTTGCGGGTGTAGGGGAATGGAGAAAAAGCAATCCCTAATGTCTATAATTATTATCCTCCACTGCTTAGGTAAAGCAGAGAGCAGAGGCAGGCCTCGTTGCACTGAGCCAAACAGCTGCATCTGTTTATTAATGGCCCTTAGATCATGGAGAAGTCTCCATTTTCCTGATTTCTTTTTTATAACAAAGATAGGGGTATTCCAAGGAGAAGTAGAAGGTTCTAAATGACCAAGCTGTGCCTGTTCCTCAATCAGCCTTGTAGCAGCTTCCAATTTTTCAGAGGATAGGGGCCACTGAGGAACCCACACGGCTTCCTCTGTAAGCCAGGGTATGGGCAAGGAGCCCTCAGTGGCAACTAGGGAAAACCCAGACCTTGTCTCCCTGTATTACTCTCCTGTAAGATTGGGTTTAACCTTCCTTGTTCTTTTCTGCCAAGGCCTTTTCCTTCCTTATATCCCATTCTTTTCATAATATTAATAGCTTGTTGAGAGTACTCATTAGTTAGTGTCAATCCCAGGTCTTGTAAAATGTCTCTTCCCCAGAGGTTAACGGGGAGAGGAAGCACATAAGGTATAAAGCTTCCTGTCTGACCCTCTGGCGTCTTCCAAGTCAAGGAGCGTGAACTGACGGTGGGGTTGGCCTCATATCCCAACCCTTGTAAGGAATGGGATGACTGTGTAACAGGCCACGTTTTTGGCCACCAGTTAGAGGAAATAATACTTTTATCAGCTCCTGTGTCTAAAATTCCTGTAAAGCTCTTCCCTTCTATTGTTAATTGTAAAGTGGGTCTGGTTTTGAGATCCACTACTAAATGAGCAAAGTCAGTTCCTGAAGAACCGAACCTATTGGCACCTCTTGGCGCCCCGGTGGATGGAAAACAATTATGTAAACTTGGAAGGATAACCAATTGAGCAATCCTGTCTCCAGGGGAGATAGAAAATATGCCTTGTGGGCAGGAACAGAGAACTTGAAGTTCTCCTGTATAATCTTGGTCAATGACACCAGGATGAACCACAAGCCCCTTCAGGGTAAGAGAGGAGCGGCCTATAATGAGGCCAACGCTTCCCTCAGGCAGGGGACCTTTAAAATCAACCGGGATAGGTTGCACACCCTCATGTGGCATTAATAAGAATTGGGAGATAGAGCGGAGGTCCAACCCTGCGGACCCTCTAGTGGCTCTGTAGTTAGAGATCTCCCCCGGTTGTAGGCTTGTGTCCCATATTTTTTCGGGCCCTGAGACGTTGGGCCCGGATATTCGTTTTTTGAAATATTTTCATCTCTTTCTATAGGGGAGGGATCATGTTGAATAATCCTTCCCTGAATGTCCTTAACCGAGCGACATTCATTGGCCCAATGATATCCCTTCCTGCATTTAGTACATAACCCAGGGGTTTTCTTTTGTATAGGAGTACGACATTCTCGTTTCAAATGACCCTGTTTACCACAATTATAACATACTTTACGGCCGCCAGGACCTGAGCGGCTCTGGCCCTGCAGGATAGCTGCTGCCAGGCCCGAGTTAGTCAGTGGGCCTCCAAGACCTCGGCAGACCTTTATCCAATCTGTCAGCCCTTTGTTTCTCCTAGGGGCAATAGCTGCCTTACATTCTGGTGAGGCATTTTCATATACTAATTGCTCGATCAATGGCTTGACTTGCTCTGGGTCTCCGAAAATTTTGCCTGCTGCTTCTGTCATTCTAGCAACAAATTCTGAGAAGGACTCCTGGGGGGCTTGTAATATTTTTGTTAAATTTCCTCCAGCCTCACCCCTTTTTGAGAGTGCCTTCCATGCCTTAATTGCAGCGGCGGAAATCTGGCCATATGCTCCCCAATCATAGTTAGTCTGGTCAACAACATACTGTCCTTGCCCTGTTAATAATTCGAAAGTCCACTGTCTCTGGTTGCCCTCTGCATTAGCGTTGGCCTTTGCCTGTGCTTGAGAAGCATCGTGCCACAAGGCCTTCCATTCCATATACTGTCCCATATTAGGGAGGGCAGCTTTTACTGTGTTCTGCCAATCATTCGGAGTCATTGCCATAGTGGCAAATCTCTCAAGCTGCATAATTGTAAAATTAGCATCAACTCCATATTTGTTAACCGATTCAGCAAATTCTTTGATAGAAGCATACTCTACAGGCGCGTGGACATGGCCTCCTCCCGCGTCCTCAAACACTGGAAAAGCTTGTAACATTTTTCTTTTGTCTTCCTCTGAAAGGAAGGAGCTTGAGCCACGTCCGTCCACATGAGGCGGAGGTGCGCCGGGAACATTAGGTTGGGAGGGCGCTACAGGCCGAGAGGCCGTCCGGCTTCTATCTCTCGTTTTCCCCTGCTTTAGATTTTGCGGCGGTAACTGTTTACCTACTTCTTCATCTGAGTCCTCTGAGGAAGTTATCCCCTCCGACTCAGAGGCATTACGCCCCAGCACTTCCTTTACCGGATAAAGAGATCTTTTCCTGAGGCTTCCAGTTCTCTTGTCTCTCCCGAGAGCGTACTTTCTCTCATCTCCCACTTCCTTAGACTGTGTGTCTTTGGAAAGGCCTTTTTCCTTAAATATACTTTTTCTTCCTTTTTCTTTCTGAATTCCTAAGCGCTTCTGTCCTGTCTCTGTCCCTGACATGCTGATTTGTACTATTCTCCGAACCCTCACGAAAACCAGGAGCAGAAAAAGTGATGCTGCTAGCACCAAGGCGAAAGCCTCTAGCGTTCCTGCCAACTGGGGAGGGAAGTGAATCAAATCAAATCGAAACATATCTTTCAGAGAACGTTACCCCGTCCTACGGTTCTGGATTCACTCCACGCGTGGATAGGAAGCTGCGGAGGGTCTTCTGAAAACGTGCCGGCGATGGAAAATTCTCCCGGGTTTTTCGGCACCAAATGTGCGGGGCGCGCGCGTAATGGTATCGCCGGCAAAAAACATACACACACGCACACACACATACACACCAGAATCCTTCCGTAGAAACACGTTTATTCCCATAAACCAAAATGGTGGTAGAAGACGAAGAAGGCGTGGGAAAGCACTGCCTATATACCCCAGAGCGGGGTATTCACCCCCTGATTGGCTGCTTACTCGTAGCGCGCCAAACGCCGTGGGATGGGCTTAGCTTTGGCGGGCTAACCATGGCACATGCGCAGTGTACTTGGTACTAGGAAGAATTACGGGCGACAGCGCCACCTAGCGATGGCGGACTTTGTCAGCTCTCGTGGCGGCTCCCAACAA
>NW_021623436.1:0-2196 GCF_004785775.1 Grammomys surdaster | reverse complement strand
AAAAGTACAAAATCTTCTTGGCCTGTGCCTTGAAACATGTCATGGTCTATACGGTACACTGCCTTGAATTATGATCTACCTGCTGTTCTTCAGAAGATATAGTACACTGCTTGAGTTATGGTCTCCCTGCTATTCTTAAGATGATATGGTACACTGCTTTGAGTCTATCTGCAGTTGCTAAGCAGGATCTTGCAGTTGCCAAGCTTCAGAGGACATTGTGCAGGTGGGGAAAGGTGGGGGGTGAGGGTAAGGGCGAGGGTCCTGGCTTCTGGCATCTCCCCCTTCTCTGTTTAGTTAGAGAAGGCATCTTATGATCAATCCCAACTATGTGAATTTTGAATTTGGATGTCTAATTATGAGGGGTCTTAGACAAGTTCACAACCCCAAAACACTGATGTGAGACAAGTCACATCGATGGTCGAAGGTTTTAGGCTGTCGGCGATGGGCAACGTCAAGGGACTCCGATGTGGGTGAAAGGAGGGTGAGAGCCCTGTCTTAGGCCATGTAGGCTGCACCCACTCCCAGCACCACGCACTCTTTTTCGGCTGCATTGGGTGGGCCCCTGGGAAGTGGACCTACAATAATCCCGTCATTGGGCTAACTCACAGCCATCCTAGTCTCTTGTAAATGTTCAAGTTACCAACCATTTGTCCGTTTGGGGTGTAATATTGTCATAAAGGAAGGCTCCCCAATGTTAGCGGCCATATCAAGGGCGGCCTTGGTTTAGGAAAAAGCCAATTTTTGTTGTGGTGATCAAGAGGCCAAGCTCTCTAGCGAGAGAAGCGAGGGCAAAGCCAGGCATAACAGGAACCCTTCTGGAGGGCGTGGAAGTCTAGGGGTCGACTGTAGGGGGAGGCAGGAGAGCTGGCAGCTGTGTCAGTCTCCTGCGGAGTCACTTCTGGATCCTCTTCAATTTTTGGCTGATGGTAATGAACTTCAACCGTCTTCTTGATGGCAGCATCAACCTGGTTCCGTGGATGACAGGTCGCCGGCTACGATCTCTGTCTTGCTCAGTCTTGATGTCGTGCGCACATCCTCTCAATGAGGGTCCGTCCAGAGGGGTCCGTGCCTCGAGCCCCACGTCTGGGTGCACTTGACCCGACCGGCAGGTCCTAGTTAGGTGGGTCTTAAGGTAGAATTATTTCCAATCTTCTGAGAAATTGTCAAATTGATTTCCAAAGTGGTTTTGCAAGTTTGCAATCCCACCATCAGTGGAGGAGAGTTTGCCTTGCTCACATTGTCACCAGCATGTACTGTCACTGGTGTTTAGCCATTTAGCCTCAGAATCTTAGCTGCTCTGAGGAATGTAATATGAAATTTCAGAGTAATTTTGATTTCCATTTCCTTGATGACTAAGGACATTGAACATTTCTTTAAGTATCTCTTGGCCAATAGACATTCCCCTATCGAGAATTATCTGTTTAGTTTTGTATTCCATTTTCAATTGGATTATTTGGTACTTTTGTGTCTAATTTGTTGAATTCTTTATTATTTTGGATATTAATCCTCTGCCAGATATAAGGTTGCAGCATAACTTTTTTCATTCCGAAGGTTGCCATTTTGTCCTGTTAATGGTGCCCTTTGCCTTACTGAGGTTTTTCAGTTTCATGAGGTCCCATTTATTAATTGTTGACCTTAGTGCCTGAGCTATTGGTGTTCTGTTCAAGAAGTTGTCTTCTGTCCCATTGCGTTCTAAACAGTTCCCTACTTTATCTTCTACTAGATTTAATGTATCCAACTTTATGTTGAAGTCCTTGATTCTCTTGGATTTGAGTTTTGTTCAGGGTGGTAAATATAGAACTATTTGCATTCTTCTACATGCACACATCCAGTAAGACCAGCAACATTTGTTGAAGATGCTTTCTTTTTCCCCCCACTGTATGGTTTTGATAAGTTCTTCATAATTTGTCCACATTGGGTGTGGATACCCAATATCATCCTCATGTCTGGGTAGACTATGAACTTGTGACCCTTCTACATGGCTCATTCTCTGAAGTAACTGGATTATGGTCCTATTCCACTAAGCCTGTTTGACATTTCTGGTAAAGCAGCATTTTTTTTTAATAAATAATTTATTTATTTTTGAACATGAAATGCTTTTTTATAGCATGTTTCACAAGGGGAGGGGGTAAGAGGGGCCAGATGGTGGAAAAGTACAAAATCTTCTTGGCCTGTGCCTTGAAACATGTCATGGTC
>NW_021623435.1:2592-7539 GCF_004785775.1 Grammomys surdaster | reverse complement strand
TCGCAAGAAGAACCAGGAAGCAGGAAACCGGCGCCATGTTGTAATGGTGAACGCGGCTCCTAACATCTGCCCCTTTTTTATTAAATTGCTGCAACAATTTTCCAACTGTTATTTCGACGATCAAGAACACTGTTCTACAAGTAAGGCGTTCAAGGCAGTTAAACAGTTGTGAGACCCTCCACACTTATCTCCTGTGCAATGGGAACCTGAGCCCTGGGAAGTGTGGAGGACTACCACTCAGGATTCCTGGTGCAATGGGAACACGAGCCCTCAGGGTATCCCATTGAATGATAGTGTCTCATTGTTTAAGCATATTCAACCAAGCTTGAGGGGATGTTCCCTGCTCTAAGGCAAGCAGTGCTTGAGTGATAAGCACTTTATCTCTACGATGTTGTTTTTTAAATTTGCAGAGCAACCAGAGTGTGATCAGCACTCCCCCAAAGATCATACAGCCAAACATTCCTACCCCCACCCACTCCTTAAAAAAGGAGAAGGCGGACATGAGCCAGGAAGTGAAGTCTTCAACATCAATCGGGTTTATTCTGGTCCCATTCAAAACAGCAATCGTGAGCAGGAGTTCTTCTTGTAGCTCCTCAGCCTGTTGTGACCAATTTCCTTGTAAAAAATTAGATAATTTAGTACTTTCTGTAAAAGACTCATTGTTATATTTCAAGGATGTGATACACATGTGTTTAGTATGACTTACACAGCTTACTTGAAGAATATCAGCAATTTCTTCCATTTTGCTTTGTAATAGATCTATTCGCTGATTAGCAAGCAGTATCCCAGAAATCAAATGGCTATTCATTTTATGCTGTTTTACCATAGCATCTGCCGAGGCATTCACTATATTATTTATTGTTTCTGCTGCTTGAACTTGATTGGCTAGGGCAATACCCGCAGTCACCACTGCAGCAGCCGACATTGTAACGGCCGTCACAATGGCCGCCGTGATGCCAAAATCTCTCTTTTCTCTAATTAAGGAGATTATTGGAAATTTATCGGGATCGGCATCCACCGGTATAGGGACAAAGGTCGGAACCCGCACCAGCAGTGCTAAAGATGCGGACCCATTCCAGCATTCTGTCAACTGGCAGGTGACATTCGCACAATCTAATATGCTGCTTTTATTTTTAAATTCTGCTAAAATAAAAAAGAAGGGAGCCGAAACACAAACTGCTACCCTTTTGGCTGAATAATTTGCCAACAAGTTATTATATTTAATATCATTCAATATCACTGGTGTAGTATTAGTTCTGGTTGCTGATACATTCCAATGTCATGTTGTGACTCACCTAGAGTTGCAAAGGCTGATAAACTGGTAGCAGCCCCCGCTAAATTTGTCAACACCCATTGATAAAATGGCCATTCGTTTACATTCCCTGTTTTATTTCCTGTCATAGCCATCCTTTTTAGAGGCGGCGATAAGGTGAACCCTCGAGATACTTCTACCTTAGGCATCCTTTTAGATTGGCAGTGCATAAACACTGGTGGAAATGACTGATCTGGAGGACACCATGGCCACACTCTGACATTACTGGCATTATTGGTTTGCCAATATGATCGTTCAAGTATGGTTACCTTACTTTTTAGCAATAATGTAGTGATATTCACAGAGGACTGTTTTTTGTTAGATGTATTTCCACTGGCCTCAGATTGTCCTGCCACTATGTTATTGAGTACCTCGAGCAGGACACCAGTGCCTATTTGGGAATCTCCAAGTGGATCAATCCAGTGTCCCAATGTAGCATTGCGAAGTACAACGCATGGGGTCTCTGCCCTGTTTGTTATGGTGAAACACAAGGTATCATTTAATCTAAATTTTGATGCATTATACTTGACAGTCTCTTTGTTTAAAGGTATGGCACATGGTGCCTCCAGCTGACAGCTAGATGATGTAAACATTGGCAGTACTTTAGAGTGGGAATGTACTGGGATGGGAACTGGCCACGATCTTACCACAGCCCACAATGGTATACTTATCGCTCTCTCAAGCAGGCAGATCATCAGCAGGATCTTTAGCATTTTCTTCAGGGGTCGGTGAGTCCTCTTTCACAGTTCTGGTCAGTCTGCTTGGTATCCAGATTGGATTTTCTTGATCCTGTGGAAAAACACAGATAGCTCCCCTGGATCTCACTAAAACTGGATCCGGGCCCTTCCATTGGTTAGTTAAGACATCTTTCCATTTAACATATTCTTTTTGAGGACTTGGAGCCACATGTCTGTCAGCAGCAGATTGTCCATCAGAATCCAGATTTAAAAAATTTAAGGTAAATAGGGCTAGGGAGATAGATGTCTTAGGTCTCATGTTGGGGCCTATTCCTCCCTTTTGTTTTTGTAAATAAGTTTTCAACGTGCCATTGGCACGTTCCACAATCCCTTGTGCCTGAGGATTATATGGCAAGCCAGTTATATGACGGACACCAAGCCTTAAGCAAAACTGTTGAAAAGTTTTAGATGTATAAGCTGGTGCATTATCAGTCTTCAGCTGAAGTGGCTTGCCCCAAGCAGCCCAGGCTTCAATACAATGAGTAATAACATGTGATACCTTCTCTCCCGCAAGGGGGGGGTGGCATGAATGATGCCAGAGCATGTATCCACAGATACATGAATAAATTTTTGTTTTCCAAAGGCATTGCAATGTGTAACATCCATTTGCCAGATATGAAGGGGTTGTAGACCTCTGGGATTAACTCCTATAGATGGAGAGGGTCTGAATTCTGCACAGGAGGTACATTTCAGAACAATATCTCGCGCTTCTGCACGAGTTAAATGAAACTTTAATCTTAGGGTATTAGCTGGTACATGATAGAGTTTATGGAATTCAACTGCGCCTTCTAATGGTGAGCTTGCCCAAAATAGGTTTTTAGTGGCTTTATCAGCAATAGCATTAGCCTGAGACATAGGCCCAGGAAGCAATGAATGTGCTCTCATGTGTTGAATAAAAAATGGGTGACACCTATTGCGAATATGGTGTTGAATATCTTTAAATATCTCAGCAACCATGCTTTTAGGGTGGATAAAATCAGCCACTTCTAATTGTTTAACAGCTCCTACAACATAATGCGAATCTGAAATTATGTTTATAGGCTCTGAAAATCTTTGCAACACTATCGCTACAATAGCACATTCTACTAATTGGGGAGATGTATAATCAAACTGAATTTGAGTAGGGACATTATTAACCACATAACAACCAATGGCTGTCTTAGAACCATCGGTATAAATATCCAATGCTTGATGAATAGGATGTGTCTTAGTAACTTTGGGAAATATAAATGAGTTAGAAAGAGTAAATTGTAACAAGGGATGTTTAGGATAATGATTATCAATATTTCCAGGGAATGAGCATTTTAAAATTGCCCAAGCATCTTGAGATGCACATAAAACTTGAATTTGATACATAGTATAAGGACATACAATTGTATTAGGATATTGTCCAAAATGCATCACAGACAGTTGAAGTCCCTTTAAAGCCAATTCTGCAACTAAGGCAGGATAATAGCCTAAAGTCTTTCCAGGAGAGCTATGTGGGTGAATCCATAGCAAGGGTCCCTCTTGCCACAGTACTGCAGTTGGTTGTTGAGGAGAGGGAAGAATACATAACTGGAAAGATAATTCAGGGTTAAGTCTATCTAGTTGAGCATGTTGTATGGTCATCTCTATTTTATCCAATACTTTAGACGATTCAGGGGTCAAAGTTCTCAATGAAGTAATATTAGAATCTCCCTCAAGTATTTTAAATAAGGGTTGAAGTTCAGTTGTAGTTAATTTCAAATAGGGACGAATCCAATTGATATCCCCTAGTAACTTTTGAAAATCATTTAATGTTTTTAATTTATCTCTTCTAATAGTAACCTTCTGTGGTTTAATATACTCAGGAGTAACTATCGCTCCCAAGAATTTTCCTATCTCTCCTTCCTGAACCTTTTCAGGCGCTATAGATAGTCCTTTCTGTTTTAAGGTAGAAGCTAACAGAGAGAACGCTTGGTGTAAAACTTCTTTGTTATTGGTACACAAGAGTATATCATCCATAAAATGACAAATTCTAACCTTAGGAAACTGTTTTCTAACTGGTTCAATGGCAGAAGAGACATATATTTGACACATAGTGGGACTATTGGCCATGCCTTGTGGCAGGACCCTCCATTGATATCGGTGGTCTGGTTCCTCATGATTAATACTTGGGAGATTGAAAGCAAATCTAATTTTGTCCTTAGGATGTAAAGGTATAGAGAAAAAACAATCTTTAATATCTACTATTATAATCTCCCAATGTCTAGGCAAGGCTGTCAGCAGTGGCAGACCCTTTTGAATTGATCCTAATAATTGCATCTGATTATTAATAGCTCTAAGATCATGTAATAACCTCCATTTACCTGATTTTTTCTTAATCACAAATATAGGCATATTCCATGGTGACTGAGAACTCTCCAGATGTCCTAGTTTTAGTTGCTCTTTAACTAGAGCTTTTGCAGCTGCTAGTTTTTCAGAGGTTAACGGCCATTGAGGAACCCATACAGGTTCCTCTGACAACCAAGGTATAGGCAATGCACCCTCAACGGCCCCTAGGAAAAACCCAGCCCTTTCCTGTCTTGTTTTTCTGTAATAGAAACAGGGCTGATCCTGCCTTGTAAGGCCTTCCCCAATCCTTTTCCAGGGACACGCCCCATTTCTTTCATCATTTTTTGACTCTGTGTAGAATAATCATTAGTGAGCCTAAATTCCTATTGTTTAAGGATATCTCTTCCCCATAAATTAACTGGAAGTGGCAAGACATAAGGAACAACTGTCCCTCGTCTGCCTTCGGAATCTTCCCAGTGCAATATTCTTGCACTAACATCAGGAGCAGACTCATATCCAAGATCTTGTAAGGTTTGTGAAGAGCTATTAACAGGCCAGTTCTTTGGCCACCAATTGGTAGAGATAATGGTAGTATCTGCTCCT
>NW_021623435.1:0-2492 GCF_004785775.1 Grammomys surdaster | reverse complement strand
GAGGAGCCAAATCCCTTCATGCCCCTAGTTAAACCTTTACTAGGAAAGAATGAATGTAAACTAGGGAGGACTAATAGCTGTGTAATTCTATCACCAGGAGCTATAGAGCTAATCCCCCTTGGTGATGAGCACATGATTTTTTATTTGTCCCTCATAATCTTGATCTATGACTCCGGGGTGAACAATTAATCCTCTTAGAGTCGTAGACGATCTTCCTAGCACTAGTCCTACTGTATTCTCAGGTAAGGGTCCTGAGAAATCAGAAGGTATAGGCTGACACCCCATGGTAGGTGTTAGTACTGCTCTGGCGGTTGCACAGAGATCCAGTCCTGCTGACCCTGACGTGGCTCTCCTGATTGTCTTATCCTTTGATGTTGTTGAGGATTGTTCTGTAAGCTCTCTATTGCCCCATACATTTGTGGGCCCTGGGGATGTGGGCCCCATTGTCCGTTTTTTGGCAGAGGAGAAATTACACGTCCTCTGTCGTCTTTAACTGACCTACACTCATTTGCCCAATGTTTTCCTTTATTACACCTAGGACACATTCCAGGCACCTTTGGACGATTGTTATTAGTAGTGCCAGGTGCTCTACATTGTCTTTGTATGTGTCCCAGTTTTCCACACCTGAAACATTTAACATTAGAGGCCCTCTGAGCCGCTAAAACAGCAGCTGCCAATCCGGCATTAGATAGAGGTCCTCCTATTTCTCTACAAGCCTTCATCCATGCATTTAGTCCTTTTCCTTTCCAAGGTGTAATAGCATTTCTGCATTCTCTAGTACACTGTTCAAAAATTAGTTGTTCTATGAGAGGCATGGCTGTCTCAGGATCTCCAAAAATCCTTCCTGCCGCCTCCATCATCCTTGCCACATAGTCTGAGAACGGCTCATTGTTTCCTTGAATAATTCTTGTCAAATTTCCTGAAACCTGTCCTTTGTTAGGGAGACTTTTCCATGCTTTTACAGCTGCCTTATTAATTTGCTCATATACTTCTACAGGGTAGGCCGTTTGATTGATAGCCCATTGTCCCTGCCCTGTAAGCATGTCAAAGTTCCATTGTGGATGCCCCTGAGCTAAATTTTGTCTTGCCTGTGAAGCACAAAGCTCTTGGAAAATAGATTTCCAATCTAGATACTGTCCCATAGTCAGGCAAGCCTTAACAGTATTATACCAGTCATCTGGTGTCATGGCACTGACCACAAGTCTTTCTATTAATGCCTGAGTAAAAGAGGCATTGATTCCATAAGTCTGTACTGATTCGGCTAGCGCTTTTAATTGTTTTAAATCTAGCTGTGAATGTTGTCTGGTTTGGTTAGCATCTTCCCATACGGGAAAGGCTACTCTTATCTTTTTTCTTTCCTTAGCTGTAATAAGAGAATTGGACGGCAGTCTTTCCTGTCTCTCTTTTGTTTTTTTCTTTTTAACTCTAACTACTTCCTCCAATGGTGGGGCAGATGGGGCATTCCCCGGTGCATAAGGCGAATCCAGCCCGTATCTTTCAGACTCATAACGAGCTGCTTCTTTATCTAACTCTGCCTGTTCCTCAAGATCTAACACACTATCAGAGGATGAGGTGTCGGTATCCTCTGTATCTTCTTTGTCCCCCGAGGACGTCTCCTCAGAGGCGGAGTCATTAGTTCTTAAATTCTGAAACTCAGTTAACACAGGATATAGTTTTCTCTTAGGCTCTTCCTGTTTTTTATGTTCCTTTTTTGTAGCTACTTCTTTTTTAATTTCCTCCTTTTTCTTTTCCTTTTTCTTCGTTCTATTCTTAGCGCTCTTTTCCTTTTCTGCTTCTGATAGGCTATCCTGGTGTTCTGCTAAAGCTCTTTGTCCCTCTCTTACCTTATCTTGGCATTTTGCATCCTCTATACAGGCTCTAACCATTTTGTACAGCGGCCATGTGCCTGGTCTTAACTTTCCCTTCTCCTTTTCATTAATCAAGTCGCCGCAGAGCTTGTCCCAGGAGCCCTTTGACAAGGACCCCATGGAAACAAACCAGGGAGCTACCCAATCCACATCTCGCAGAAAATTACACAACACTTTCTCGGGAACCTTTAAACCACGCTCGCGCAGCAACGCCTGCGTCGCTGAGAGAAGCGGCTTCATTTGGTGGTTACCCATACTGCTTAGAGGGAACGAACTTCCACAGTTATCTACCTGTGACTTACAGCTCCTGAATACACAGAGGGCAAGTACACTCCTTTCCTTGTGTATGGCAGTTAAAACAGAAGCAGAGCACAAGAACTACCACAGCCCAAACGGGGGTAGCAATAGCAAAATAGACAGGATCCACCATACCTTGCAGAAAAGCATCTAGACTTCTCGCGCCATCAGTTCTGAACCCTCTGTTGAGCCAACAGGTTCCCTCGAAACTGGATAAAACACCGAGACGTTCGGCTTTGTCCCCGGGTTTCTGGCACCAGTTGTGGGGCGCCGCCTCGCTGATAAGGAGAACACCACGCTCAGGATTCTTCTGACAGCAGTTTTATT
>NW_021623434.1:0-6538 GCF_004785775.1 Grammomys surdaster | reverse complement strand
GAGCTGTAACAAGTAAACTGCGTGTCAGAAGAATCCTGAAGTGTGGCGTGTTCTCCTTTTCGGCGAGGCGGCGCGTCACAACTGGTGCCGAAACCCGGGACGAAGCCGGACATCTCAGCATTTCATCCAGCATCGAGGGACCCTGTGAGCTCAGCAGAGGATTCAGAACTGACGGCGCGAAAAAGTCTAGACGTCTTCCTGCAAGGTAGGGTGAGTCCTGTTTATCTTGCTATTGCTATTCCCGTTTGGGCTGCAATAGTGCTCTGCTTTAGTTTTAATTGGCATATACAGGGGAAGGAGTGCACTTGGCATCCGTGTATACAGGAACTGTAGATAGGAAGCTATGGGTAACCATCAGGCATTGCTGCACGAGCGTGGCTTGAAGGTTCCCGAGAAGGCATTGTGCAATTTTTTGCAAGATGTTGATCAGGTAGCTCCCTGGTTTGTATCCACGGGGTCCCTGTCTAAGGGCTCCTGGGACAAACTTGGAGGTGATCTGATCAGCAAAATAGAAGGAGGAAAGTTAAGACCAGGCACGTGGCCTTTGTATAAAATGATTAGAGCCTGTATAGAGGATGTTAGGTGCCGAGACAAAGTAAGAGAGGGACAAAGAGCTTTGGCAGAGCATCAGGATAGCCTATCAGAAGCAGGAATGGTAGAGAACGCTAACAAGAGAAAGAAAAAAGAAAAAATTAAAAAGGTAGCTACAAAAGAGGAACAGAAAGAGAAAAGGAGAAAAGGAGTAAAGATGAGAGATAATTTTCCCTGGGAGAGAAACGTAGAAAAGGAGAAAAGGCCTTAGAAAGATGTCAACAAAAAAGAGCTCTTAAATGTCCTTCTTTGTTGTCTGTCCTTGGCGCGCCAATGTCCATATGTCTAAGTGTATGTTCTATGTTGCATGTTTAAAAAGACAAGAATGGTTATATATCCAACTATTGGGCTACTTTAACTTTGTTTTAAAGGCAGTCTTAATATATACAGGCTGATAAGCTACCTACACCTATAGCTAAGAGTTGAGCTGAACTGAAAAAGCCTCTATATCCAGTTTAAAAATTACAAAGTTTGAAATTATATAAATATAAATCAAGAGAGCCTGGGTCCTCCAAGTGGGAACAGGATTTAGATAGAAAAATAGTCCACCTTGAGGCGGAAGGATACCATTCACGTGGGCGGCTGCCCCCGCAGAATAGAGAACAGTAAAAGCTGCTCTCCCCAATAAAAATTGATAGATACTGGGGCTGATGTAACAATTATTAGAAAACAAGAGTGCCTTTAACTTGGCGTTTATCTGATCCCTTATTCAACTAAAAGGAGTTGCTTATTCAGTAAAACCAAAAACAAAGTTCAAATTTAAGATTTATAAAATTAATGAGACATTACAGCCTGTCTTGCCTACGTCAGTTACCATTCTAGTAAATAAAATAATAAAATAATTTTACTATTATAAAATTAATTATAAAATTATAATATTAATATAAATTGATATTAATATAAAATTATATTATTAATTATAAAACTATTATAGATTTAAAAGATTGTTCCTTTACATCCTGGTAAAGTGATAAGATTTAAATCCAATAAATGTATTAGTGATTCTTGAGAGCCCATGAAACAATGTCATTAAAGGGCTGACTCAAAGAATAATTAATAGAATATGCTTGAAGTGAGAGAGAAAGAAAGGAGCTTGTTTGTGGACAAAAGAGTGAGAACATCCATCATCAAGTCATCAGTGGTTACTAATTACTCCCTATGTGAAAAAGAAAGTCTTGCCTTTCTTTCTTATGTGCAAGGCCCTGGGACTTGATCCCTACACCACAAAGAGATCAAGAAGAGCTAAGGCTTTTAGATTGTTGCGGGTATCCTAGACTTTCATCTAATACAAGCTCAAAAAAATTACAGACTACAACTTTTGTCTAGGGAGAGCTAGCTAGTCAGTAAGGGTGACCAATAAATCTCTCAGTATCTCTACAAAGAGTTTCTGTATGCCCTTACTCTAATACAGTGAGTTCTTAATATTTAAAAAATTCAGATTGTGACACAAAAAAATTCCAATAAAAATAGATAATAAGGACTACAAGTGAAAAGGGAGGCCTCAGTTTCTCCAGCTTATCTTGAAGCTTTGCAGGCTCCTCCGCCTTTTCAGCCTGCCAATGTCATCATAAAGTACTTTCCTCTGAAAAGCTAAGTGCTGCCAAAGAGTTGTTGGCTGAACAGATAAGGACACTAGCATGCTAGCTTGGCTCATAGTGAGCGGGGCAGTGGTACTTTGCTGCCCCCGACTTCTGAGTGGCAGGGGTCCTAGTAAGACAGTGCAGAGAAGTAAACTAGAGTAGTAAGCTTGTCTCTCTGGTAGAACTTCTGTCCTAAAGCTAAGAGTAGAAGCAGGAAACATCCATCGCCTGTGGCATGGAGCATAGACTTGCCACAGAACTGAAGCCATAGGGAAGGACGCCTTGAGAGAATCCAGAGACTGTTAGTGTTGTGTGCTTCCTGATGACCCTACCTGGTAAGATGTCTGTCATCAGCTCTGTCAGTTTCCACTACTAACTCTGAGCCTGCAGCCCCACTTCCACTGGGTTGGGGACAGGCCTAGGATACCAGCTAGTAGCACCTGTGCACAAGGACTACATCTGAAAACAGTGAGAGAAAGTCAGGGGCTAAGTGTGGCTGACAGGAAGCCTGCCAGCCTTGTGTGTGTTGGAAGTGGGGCACATCTAAGCTGGAGATGGCTGACAGCGGCCTGTAGTTCTCTAGAGGGGAGGAAAATGGTTACATTCACAAGTTTACATCTGCAGATATCCTTAAATCAGAGAAAAGGAGGTTGCTGCATGATCTGCGTGCTATTAATCAGCAAATGCAGATCATGGGCTCAGTACAGTGAGGGTTGCCGCTTTTATCATCTTTGCCAGCCTCCTGGCCTATAATAATAGATATTATTAAGGTTTGTTTTTTCTCCATCCACTTGTGTACCAAAGATAGTAAAAAGTTTACATTCACCATTCCATCATGTAATCATGAAGGACCTATCTCTGGCTACAGGACTGACTTCGTAGAAAAGCATGTTGAATGTGGGCTCACAGGAGCGGTATGCTGTTTAATCACATGCCACTTTTGTGCTAAATCTGAGCCAGCAGGAAAAGGGCATTTCTCTAGCATTAATTCAGAAAGATGTATTTTTCTTTTATTTGAAAAGAAAGGCTTAGTCCCAGCTGTAAGGCAACATTTTCTCTTAAGGGACTACTCTGTTGCTGGGGAGTGACCTCTCCTAGACTGATGCTTTTCTCCTTGACAGCTGCATTTCCATTGACTTTTACACTCTCCTTTACTACAAAAGGCCCAGCTCAAACGAATTGACTATGATAAGGGCAAGGAATTGTGGAACATGCTCATTGCACGATAAAAATGTATCTAGAAAAACAAAAGGGGGAATGGGACCTTGGATCTCCAAGATCCCGAATATCTTTAGTCTTATTTACTCTTAATTTTTAAATTTGGATGTGCATGGCCGAAACGCGGCCGATAGGCACGGACAATGGCCACAACCCCCACAGGAGCAGGCGAGATGGAAGGACGTCTTGACTGGACAATGGAAAAGCCCGGATCCTATTTTAATAGGATCCAGGGGAGCGGTTTGTGTTTTTCCACAGGAAGAAGACAATCCATTTTGGCTACCAGAGCGACTAACATGAAGACTCGTGATGACTGAAGATGACACCCCGAAGAATTCATCTGCAGACGCTTCCAGTCCTAATTTGGATCCTCCAGATCTGGGTTCCTAGTATATGGGGAGAACAACGATGGGCTATATTATCTGCTTTTCCTAAACCTATACCTGTTAGACTTGATGCCATGGTATTTCCAAGATTTCTTACAACTGATAAAACCATGGGGCTGCTTTATCTTCCCTATGATAAAACGCATGCCCCCCTGGGAGAAAATCGTTCCTTGCCTGAACGGGGTTCTCTCTGTTTCCAGATTACTGAGACAAGAAACTGTGTAACTCTCTCAAAGAGAACCTTGGGGTGGTTTTATGAAAAGAGAAGCTGGGTTAAATTAACAACCAAAAAGAATAATAATGAAAAGGACAATAGTTGTGTCAAAGAGTTCTCACAGTCCTTTTTACAACCAGCCATTTGGATAGATGGAACATTTTTATCACCCAAACTTATTGATAGAAAACATCTCCGTTAACCTGAGGTCTCTCCCTTTTGTAGTCTAGAAGATGAGAGAGTTGTTCTGCCTTGGTCTGATTGTCAATCCAGAGTAACACGATGGGCAGATACCAATAAAACTTTTTCCTTTTCACCCAATATGCTGGGAGATCTTGGAGCTGACGCGATAATGAGAAAAGGTCCTTTTCTACAGAGCATTAGTATAAATCCTTTTCACAAATGGCTACTCTGTAGAGTTAATGGCAGTTGTACCGACCTCAACCTGCTAGCCTTTCTCCAGGGTGGAGAGGCAGGAAGAACATCCTTTACAGGAGTTATTAATGAAACTATGGTGAAACAGAGTTCAGATCCGATCCCTCAGTTGACAAATCCTATTCAGTTAATTACTGGAGTTAACAAGATCATTGTAAATCAAACGGTATTTTCACCTACTCCAGTGTGTGTCTTTCCACCTTTGTTGTTTATTCTTTCAAACTCCTCATTTGAAAAATGCACTAATGATTCATGCATGATGTCTCAGTGTTGGGCGGTTGGACAAGCTAAACGTGCCATGGTTGCCAGAGTGCCACGATGGGTTCCTGTTTCTGTTGAAACACCCTCTATTCTATCATTATTCAGACAAAAAAGAGACTTTGGCATAACTGCAGCCATAATGACGGCGATATCAGTTAGTGCCATTGCGGCTACAGCTGCTGGGATTGCTATGACAACTAAAGTTCAAACAGCAGCAGCCTTAAATCAGCTGTCCGCTACAGTGACAGAGGCACTCTACGAGTGCTGAATTAAAAGGCAGATTGATGATTGTTAATCAGTGCCTAGATTTGGTAGAAGAAAGATTAGACATTCTTTTTCAATTGGCACAATTGAGATGTGAAAGAAAACTGGGAACACTTTGTATTACTAGTGTTCAATATGAAAACTTTACTCGAACAGCTAATTTATCCAGATAATTGTCTCATTACCCAACAGGAGAATGGTCAGAAAGATTTGATGAACTCCTTGAGAAGTTGCGAGTAGCGGTGATGGCCATCAACTTAACACGCATGGACCTGTCGCTGACTGAAAGACCTTCTACCTGGATTTCTTCAGCCTTCCCCTTCTTTAAGGAGTGGGGGGGAGTAGGCCTGTTTGGTACAACCCTGTGTTGCAGATTAGTGTTCATACTCTGGTTGGTTTACAAGCTCAGAGATCAACAGAAACGTGACAAAGCCGTGATTACCCAAGCACTTGTGGCCTTAGAACAAGGTTCATCTCCCGAAATCTGGTTATTTATGTTAAAGAAATAGCGAGCAAACAGATCCATCAGCCGCTGCACCCCAAGGGCTCAGCCCATTACACTGGGTCGATGAGGAGTTTTAGCCTGACTGGTCTTGTCTGTGTAGCTCTGGTACCTGAATTTTGAGACAAACAGCCCTTGCACCCCTAGGAGATGACTCCATTGCACAGGGATGGGTGTTTGCATCTCTTTCGATTTCCCTAGCCTTTGCACCCAGAGGACTTGTTTCTATTGCACCTGGTAAGGTAGGGGAGACTGTATCAAACTATTAGTCCTTGATCGCTTATTCCACCATGATGGAAATTGCTTGATCGGGCTTGAGTTTGAGTCATATTGGTACTGTACCAGACAGACCAAGGGCAACTCCATCTTTTCGTCTCCAGGCCAGCTGCCATTGGTCCCAATGACGGGAATAGGTTGATGCCATATGCCAGAGGTACACCACGAGCTGTGAGTTTACCCCATGACAGGCATTACAAGTGGCCACAACCTGGGTGCACATTCTTGCTGACAAGAATGCCAGGTGTGGGTACAACCCTCGTAGCCTAAGATAAGGAGCTCACCATTCTTTGGTGCTGGCTATGGAAGAACGTCAACTAGCCTAAGACACGGGAAATGGCCAGTGCCTGTGATTCTCATTTAAAACAAAAAGGGGGAGACGTTGATGTAGAGAGCCGTGGAAGGCAGAGACAGCGCTGACAATCCGATGCTCTCACAAGTTCTATAATTTATTGCCTTTGTGTAAGGGGAAAGCGCGGAAAGTCACAGTCCATCCCGGGGCATATAAGATTTTATGGACAATTAACCAACCAGATATGTACACGTCGCTCCAGGGGGTATTTAACAGGGGGTATTTAACCAGGAACCCTGAGTGATAATCCTCCACACTTCCCAGGGCTCGGGTTCCCATTACAAGGGACATAAGTGTAGAAGGTCTCACAACTGTTTAACTGCCTTAAACACCTTACTAGTAGAACAGTGGGCTTGATCGGCAAAATAACAGTTGGAAATTTGTTGTAACAATATAATAAAGAAGGGGGAGATGTTGGGAGCCGCGTACGCCATTCGACAATGGCGCGGCTCCATGTGG
>NW_021623433.1:0-1884 GCF_004785775.1 Grammomys surdaster | reverse complement strand
TGTAGCTGAGGGTGATCTTGGGCTACTGATCTTCCCGCCTCTACCTCCCACGTGCTGGAATGACAGGTGTGAGCCACCTTGCTTGGTCAATGCAGTGCTGTGGACAGGACCTGGAACTTTCTGCATGCCAGGCGGTGTTCTACACTCTGACTGCCAGCCCCAGCTGGTTGTCTGTCTCTGTGTAGGTAAGGATGGCCTCAAACATCTGCCCCTCCCGTCTCTACAGCCCAGGGGCGAGGATTACAGGTAGGCATCACCATGTCTAATTAAAAAAAAATTTATCTTTTGTTATTTTGAGACAGGCTTGCTCTTTTTTAGCTCGGCTGTCCTGGAACTCACAGAGATCCACCTGCCTCTGCTTCCTGAATGCTGAGATTAAAGGTGTGTGCTGTCATGTCCAGTGGATACCTGCTATTTATTAAACAACGTATAGAGTGGTTTCAGAGAGCACCACCACACCCAGTTTACATGATGCTGGGGATGGAGTCTAGGGGTCCATGTATGCTAGACAAGGTCCAACTAAGTTACAGTCACAGCCCCATTGATCTAGCCTGAGGCCATGTCACAATCAGTGTTTGCTGGAGCACAGAAGGTCTGGGACCATGCCACCATATCTGGCTTTTTTTTTTTTAAACATAAATTCTGGATCCCCCTGTGTAGTGAGATTTCTGGAATTTTGGTTTCTTTAAAAAAACAAAACACAGAAATATAAGAAATATAATATGTTTTGTGCCGGGCAGTGGTGGCGCACGCCTTTAATCCCAGCACTTGGGAGGCAGAGGAAGGTGGATTTCTGAGTTCGAGGCCAGCCTGGTCTACAGAGTGAGTTCCAGGACAGCCAGGGCTACACAGGGAAACCCTGTCTCGATAAACAAAAACAAACAAACAAACAAAAAAAAGAAATATGTTTTGTTTTAACCCCAGATGTGGGATACAGAGCGGCTTCGGACCGTCTGCAGCAGCTGACTATGATTTGCCTCGTGCCCTAGCACAAGCGTAGTTTTGCCAGCCGCAGATAGTTTCTGTGAGTGTGTGATTTTTGGAATTCTGGGAATTTTTCAGAGGGTACATAAATGCTAGGGCCCTGAGAGGCAGGGTGGGAAGTTGTTGGTTGCTCAGGAGGTTGGTTGTGGTTTGTTAGTGATTGTGCTCAAAGAAGAAACAAGAAGAAATCGGACTGGGACTCACAGATTTCTATCTCTCTGTCTCCCTATCTTTTTCTCCTATCTAGTGATGGCAGTGAAACTGGGGGATACAGGGTGGGAAAAAAGAACCCACAAAGTAGCAAAGACCAGCTACGGCCCTGGAGCTGTGGTGCTCACCATGAGTTCTGGGGGCAGGAACTTTAGTCCTCTTCAAAGGCAACAAAGCGCTCTGAACCTGTGGGCCGTCTGTCCAGTTTCCCACTCCATTGTTTTTGAGACAGGGTCTCATGCTTCTGATCCTCCTGCCTTAAGCTCCACAGTCCTGGAGTGACAGGGACAGATGTGTGCTACCATGCCTGGTCACCCCACGAGCTCTTACCACCTCCCAGAGGCAGAGGCCAAGGTCCTGCTGGTCCCCACAGGCTACTCAGCCTAGAGTCCACATGTCTTTCCCTCTTCTTGTGAGCTAGTGTTTGCTGAATAACACAGGCATGACCTTGTTCATGGTCAGCAATTCACGGCCTCAGGATCAACAGTCACCTTTAGTTTCATTTGATGTTGTGCTCCAGAGTCTGGACGAACCCATCCATCACTCTTAAAACTGACCTTCAGCTGAGCCAAGAGGAAGACTTTGTGAAGTCCATGTCCATTAGGGTTGGCTACCATTGGGCGAGGTCCTGTCTTCCTCTTGGCCTATATTTCTGCCATTGTCTCTGTGTGTCTAGCTGTCTCTGTCCTC
>NW_021623432.1:0-6075 GCF_004785775.1 Grammomys surdaster | reverse complement strand
GGCTGCAAAGATGATAGCCGCTTTCGGCTAGGAGTCGGCTCCCAACAGGTCCCCCTTTTTAAATTTGTTTTCAAAAGGGAAGGCTGGGAAAACTTACGGAAACCGTGCCTGTCTTAGGTTGGAACAAAGGACCCCAGCCTCCCTTTCCCGTCTTTGGATACTCAACAGCCATTGGTTGAGCTCCTGTCTTAGGATGGTGAGGCCTCCCAGTTCGGGGCAAGGGTCTTGAGGTGTTCTCTTACCCGTCATTGACTATCCGGCTTAGCGCGTAAGTTAGGGGTTAATCCTCGTCAGTCTTGATGACAGAGGTTTTTGAGTCCCCTACTTCTAGCCTGTAATAATGGACCTGTATGGGTTTCATTTGAATAGCATCTGTCTGTTGTCGTATGAAAGCCATCAGTCTGTTGAACAGCATGAACCCGAGAGACAAGAGACTTAATGCCTGAATGGTTGATGTAAACCATTCTGCCTCAGAGCAACACTCTTTTTTGAGGGTAGCACACAACTCCCTCTGTTGGAGGAGCAAAAAGTATAAGCCTCTTCTATTCTGTAGCACTATTTTCTAAATCTAAATCTGTATAAGTACAGAACTGATCATAACTTTGATCTTAACAAAACAAGTAAGGAAATCCCTGTCTCTGCCCCAATCAATCTCAAACCCAAAAAACAACTATAGCAACTGTGGTAATGGGTTCTTTCTTGGGTCTAAACAATGTACCCCACTAAATCATAAATCAGGGAACCAAGAGTCCAATAGAGCCACCCTGGAGGTGCGGGTGGTGATGTCTTCTTCTGCACTGAGAACTCTCCAAGTCAGGTATGCTGGTTGATCCGCTCCAGTGAAGTATCTTCATGTTTCCTGCAAAGAAAAAATATGCTTCCCAGGGGATTTCTCCTCCCTGGATTTGTTATTGTTGTCTATTTGTTTAATCAGTCTCTCTGGCAGCCAGCGTGCGGCATCTGCCGTTTGGGAATATATGCAGACAGAACCTCTTTCCCAGATAAGCACTGGATCTGGCCCATTCCAGGTTCCAGTTAATAGGTCTTTCCAGAGGACTGTCGCAAAATTCTTTTTGGTATCAGGATGCCAGAATCTATCTGCAGCAGATTTTCCTTCAGAATCCAAAGTTAAAAAATTTAAAATAAAGAGTGTGTGATGAAGGATATTTCTGGGGGATCCCTTAGTAGGGTACCATTCCCCATTTTTAATTTTTTCAAATTGACATTTAATGGTTTGATGTGCCCTTTCTACCATGCCTTGGCCCTGTGGATTATATGGAATACCCGTTTTATGTAGTATTCCCAATTTTTCACAAAATTGGTGGAAATTGGAGCTTGTATAACCTGGGCCATTGTCAGTCTTGATCTGTTTTGGCACACCCAATACAGCGATTGTAGCAAGCATATGATTGATCACATGTTTGCTTGCTTCTCCAGTTTGTAATGTCGCATAAATGAAACCACTGTATGTATCTACACATACATGTATATATTTTTGATTTCCAAATACATTATAATGGGTAACATCCATTTGCCAGAGACTGTTTGGTATCAGTCCCTTTGGATTCACACCCAAATGAGGAACTGGTAAACATGTAACACATGATTGACATTGTTTGACAATTTGTCTAGCTTGTTCTCTGGTAATTTTAAATATGACTTTTAAAGTTTTAGAATTAAGGTGATGTAACTCATGAGCCTTTATGGCCTGATCCAAGTTAGATGGTGGATCTGATAAAGTCACTGTGGCTACATGAGTGGCTAGATCTGCCTTGGTGTTTCCTTCAGTGAGGGGACCTGGTAGCCCAGTGTGGGCTCTCTGGTGTCCTATAAAGAATTTATACTTTCTCCTCAAAATTAATTGTTGGCACTGTAAAAACAAATTGGCTGCTTCTGAAGAATGCTTTATTTGCGCAGCAGTTTCTAGCAGAGGGATAGATTGAGCTATATATGAGCTATCTGTGTAAATATTAATGGTTTGATTTGGAAATGCTTGAAACACAGCAATAACAGCATGTAATTCAACCAATTGAGCTGACACAGATGATGTAGCAAAGGAAATTACTTGATCCTTAAAGGCATAAGCAGCTGTTCCTGATGAGGAACCATCAGTGAAAACTAGCAATGCTTCCTTTATAGGTGCATGTGCAGTACAAGATGGAAAAACAAATGCATGTCGATTACAAAATTGAACTAACTTGTCTGGCGGATAATGGTTATCTAGTTGACCACCAAATGAGGCACATGCTATAGGCCAAACTTCAGAACTCTGCATAAGCCAATTAACCTGATGTCTTGTGTAGGGTTGTACTATGACATCAGGGTCTTTTCTAAAATATTTTTGACTGTTATCTCTGCCTAACATAATCATATCCGCTACAGCTGCATAGTATGGATAAAGAAACTTTTTAGGGGATGAGGGAAGATGAACCCATAATATGGGTGCAGTTTGCCAAAAAACTGCAGTAGGAGTTAATTTAGTGTTAAAAATAAGAAAATATAAAGGCTTAGAATAATTAATATGAGTTACAAATTGGGATGAAATAGCACTCTCAACCTTCCATAGGGCTTTTCTACCCTCCTCTGTTAGAGCCCTGTCAGACTTAGGGTCAGGATCTCCTTTGAGAATGTCAAACAAAGGTTTCAACTCTCCTGTCGTAAGTTTCAAATATGGTCGTAGCCAATTAATGTCTCCCAATAGTTTTTGAAAATCATTAAGTGTCTTAAGGGAATCAGTCCTCAGGGTGGCCTTACTGTTAATAATACGTGGACCATTAATCTGAAATCCTAAATAAGTATATGGATCTTGTAATTGTACCTTTTCTGGTGCTATTTGTAGCCCTGCAGTCTGTAAAGCTGTTTTAAGATCATCAAAACACTGGAGTACCTGTTTTCCATCTTTTCCTGCTATTAAAATATCATCCATGAAATGAATCATGTAGATTTGCTTCCACATGGTTCTAACACCCTCTATGGCGGAAGCCACAAACTTTTGGCACAAGGTAGGACTGTTAGCCATACCCTGAGGCAAGACTTTCCATTGATATCTTTTCATAGGTTCTCTAAAGTTTATAGCAGGAATGCTAAAAGCAAAGCGCTTTCTATCATTAGGATGCAAGAGGATAGTAAAGAAACAGTCTTTTAAATCTATAACTATTTTATAATAGCCTAAAGGTATGGCCACTGGTGTGGGCAGCCCAGGTTGTAAGGCTCCCATCAGAATCATGGTTGCATTAACAGCCCTCAAGTCTTGCAACAATCTCCACTTTCCTGACCTTTTCCTAATGACAAATATTGGGGTATTCCAGGGAGAGTAACTCTCTTCTAAATGACCTGCCTGTAATTGCTCCTGCACTAGCAATTGAGCAGCTTGTAATTTTTCGGTGGTTAGGGACCACTGATCCACCCAGACAGGCGTGTCCCCCTTCCAGGTGATGGGATCGGCACAACGCCCTAGGGGTGCAGCTGAATCGATAGCCCCCGTCAAAAATACCCCAAGCCTCTTCTTCCAGAATTACCATGGATCTCAATAGGATGAGTAATCCCATCTTCACTTTTTCCTAATCCTTTCCCTGGGGAAAATCCAGAGTTTATCATTTGAGCCGTGATTACTTCATTAGGGCTGCACATAATCAATCTCAACTGGGATAATAGATCTCGGCTCCAGAGATTAATGGGAAGGCCCAGGATGACATAGGGTTGTATATTGCCTGTATTTCCTTCTTTATCTTTCCATGTCAGCACCTTAGAGCTTTGTTGTGGATTTTGGCTTTGGCCAGTGCCCCTTAAATTGGTTAAGGTTGGGGTCAGAGGCCAGGTAGCAGGCCAATCGCTTTGTTTGATAATCGTCACATCAGCTCCTGTATCAACCAAACCTTGGAATGCCTTCCCATCGAGCAATATTGTCATCATAGGTTTTTGTTTAACTATAGGCTGTGCCCAGTATGCATCAGAGGAACCAAAGCCTTGATCCCCTCTCTTAGGACTCTTAGATTTGTGATTAGTAGGAATCATTGGAAGTAACAATAGTTGAGCTATCCTCCTTCCTGTAGGAATGGTGACTATATTCTGTATTGCCTTGGCCATTACCTTAATCTCACCTTGATAATCACTGTCTATAACTCCAGGAAAAATTTGTAGTCCCTGCATAGTAGCACTGCTTCTTCCCACTATCAGGCCAAACACATTTGGATAGAGTGGTCCAAACACTCCAGTAGGTAAGGCCTGAGGTCCCATTTCTGGGGTTAATACTGTGTGGGTAGCAGAACTGAGGTCCAGTCCTGCGCTTCCTGGTGTTGCTCGACTAAGTTCAGAAAGGGATTGTTGTTTGCTGGTATGAAACTGACTGCCCCATAAGCCTGTTTTGGCTTGTGTTGGTTCGGGGCCTGGGGCTGGCCCCTGTTCCCGTTTCCCTGATTATGGGAAAGGGCGTTTCCTTGTGCATCTGTCTTGGACCTACATTCACTAGCCCAATGCCTTCCACGTTTGCAACGTGGGCATAGGCCAGGCTGTTTTCTAGGCTGTCTCTGGGTTAACTCATTCTCTGCCTTGCAATCTTTTGCAAAGTGTCCAGGCTTGCCACATTTAAAACAAGCCTTTTTGTCTCTGCTTGCCAAAAAATCTCTCACTGATTGTCCTTGCATGGCAGCTGCCATAGCTAAGCCCTGTTGGTAAGAGGGCCCTATGTCAGAACAGAGTCTGATATACCCAGTAAGGTCTGTCTTTTTCCTATAGGGTCTAATGGCTGCTTGGCAAGCAGGATTGGCATTTTCATATGCAAGCTGTTTCACATAATCTACACCTGCCTCTGCATTACCAAAAATCCTTCCTGCTGTTGTCATTAATCGATGAACAAAATCAGAAAATCGTTCATCAGGCCCTTGTCTAACTGAGGTCAAAGGTGCACCAGGGTCTCCCTTTCCCGGGAGTTTGCGCCAAGCCTTCATGGCCGCATTTTGAATTTGAGCGAATAAGCCTGGGTCATATTGCATTTGGTTATCACTAGAAGCAAATTGCCCTTTTCCTACTAAGGCTTCAAAGGACCAACCATTACCTGCCTGAATGTTTCTCCTAGCTGTCTCTTTACAATTCTCATGATACTCTGATTTCCAAATAAGATAGTCACCACCGCTAAGAACTGCTCTCACTAGAGTATTCCAATCACCAGGAGTCAGCCACTCCTCTGCAACAGATTCTAAGATTGCAAGAGTAAAGGGAGCAGTGGCACCGTATTGTGCCACCGAATTTTTTAATTCTTTAATAATTTGAAAATTAAACCCTGTGTGATGTCTCCACCCAACCCCTTGAGTGTCTCTAGTCTCTGATACAGGGAAAACCTCAGCCTCTCCCTCCTCTGGCTGATCTGTGGCTGAACTAAAACTAGAGGACAGGGGCTGCCTTTGGATTCCGGGTTGAGGAACACAAGGACTTGAGTGATTTTCGCAATTAGCCTCACCCTCTCGAGACATCTTCCCTGTCCTTAATTTTTGTAACTGATTAATTAAGTCCCGATACTCTTTCTCTAATTCTGTTTGCTGTTTAAGAAAAGAAATTTTGTCCTGCAACTCCTTTCTGTGATCTACAACCGCCATCTCCAGAGCAGGAGCATCTGGAGGTGGAGGAGCATAGGGAGGGGGCCTTCGGGAAGCGGGCCATTCAGGGTCGTAATTTTTGGCTGTCTCTTTCTCTAGGTCAGCACAATCTAGCTCTGACAAATCGATTACTTCAACCTTTGGTCCTATTTTGGATTCTATGCTTTTCTTTTTCTTTTGAACATGAAAGACAGCATTTAAACAGCGAAACAAAAGCAGACAATTGACACATGTAAACAGCAAACAACAAAACAAAAACAGAGAGTTGAGTTCAGGCTGACTTATTTCCTGCCCCATTATCATTACTATGACCTACTGGTCTCCACACGGCTGCCGCAGTCACCTCTGTTTCACTTCTGAAGTTTCAGTCGACCCTTCTTCCGGTAACGTCTCTCACTGAGCCTCTTGTTCTTGCGGCCCCACATTGGGCGCCACTTTGTAACCGCCCGTTCTGCTGCTCCGGTCCGCGGGTCAGGGCCTAGCA
>NW_021623431.1:1922-24357 GCF_004785775.1 Grammomys surdaster | reverse complement strand
AGAGGAGAGGAGAGGAGAGGAGAGGAAAGGAAAGGAAAGGAAAGGAACGACAGTAACAAAAAAAAGTCCCAGATTGGAGTAAAAGGATAGAAATTCAAGTCTAGCCTGGGCTACAGAATGAGTTGCACAAGGCCAGGCTGAGCCACTTGATGAATCCTTGTCTTCAAAGAAACAGTTAAAAAGATGGAGATGCAGTTTACTGGTAGAGCACGCCTCTAATGCATGAAGTCTTCGTTCAAATCCTAGTACAAAAAAATCCATACTTCACTGTTGTTTTAAGGTGATTTTCAACTAATATTTAAACATCAGAGATGTATCTGGCTCTTCCTTGTAAAGTTTATGAAACTGGATGGTGGTCATTTGTTGACTATCCTTTAAATGCAAACTTCTGAGTAAGGTACCATGTGGGTGATGGAAATTTTAGATGAGGCTGGGAAGAGAGATTTAGGTGGATGCTGGGGGAAGGGGAGTTCATGAAAACACTCAGTTGTTTGGAAAAGCGTACAAGTTTAGAACACGTTGGTGGAGCTTTCGCCTAATCTATTGAGAATTAGAAGGAAGTGCTGTCAAGTCTGAGGAATATCCAGAGAGCTTGAAACATCTATTGTGGAAAATTTTACACATCTTGTGCCTATAGGTAGGATGATGTAGGTAGGGTAGGAAAAGAAACAGAAGCCACCACATTCTTGCTACCACTCACTGGCTCAGTGGCACACATAGACTGTCATGGAATCACTGCGTGGACGAAGGTCTAGCCCTGCACTGTTAGTCTTTCATCTCTTCTTAGGTAACTGGAGTTGAGGTCCAGACTGCCAGTGGCTCCTTTCCAGAGAGTTAAGATCACAGCTTTGGCTCTTGTAATCACTTTTGTTTGATTACGTTGCTCCTGAAAACAAAACAAAACACAACAACAGCATCTTTTACCCCAATCACTATCTTAGTAGTAATTCATTCCATTTTAATTTGGATTCCCTCAGAGTCCATGGTGAGGACTTGGATGCGAATAGTTCACTGAAGTGGAGACCATCCTAGGGAAAAATGGCAAAGGGGGAGGGAAGAGAGATGGGGTGACAATCGTAAGGTGGAGGGTATGTTACCAAGGTTTTGGTGCTAGGCTCTGGAGGTCTGACTTAATGGGACCTCCGTCAACTGTACTGAGGCCTCCGAGAATTTCTATGAGGGATGGGGCATGGGATGCTTAATCACTGGTTTAATTACCACCAGTTGGGAGTTGGCTTCAGGGAGCATCTCTCTGTCTTCCCTGAATTGGCCCCAAATTAAAGCTGTTCTCATGTCTTCAGATAAAGCCACAGGCAGGAAGGCAGAGGGGGGGCACATGGGACTACAGTGCTGAAGTAGTCAGCACATGCCTATGAGTCTTACTTGACTGCAGCTGGACCCAGTGATGGATGGGTTCAAGTTCAGATAATGTCTAATCCCCACATCAAGAGTAGAATGAGTAAAACTTCTTGGGAAATGAGGACCTGGTGTGTGTGTGCTTGTGTGTGTGTGTGTGTGTGTGTGTGTCTGTCTGTCTGTCTGTCTGTCTGTGGGTATACACTACAGGGAAAAGCAGAAAGCTGGTAGGAGGGAATTCAGCTCACGTTGAATGTTTTGTTACAGGTGTGACCTCATAAGCTGGAACACAGGAACCCATGGAGGAACCACACCGCTAGTTCTCCTGAAACTTGAACCAAGAAATTTTTCTATTTTCTGGACCACAGGGCAACTGACTTGTTTTAACTACAGACATCTCCTGATGGTGTTTTGTTTGTCTGGATCAGTGATTATCAGTCACTCAGAATTTCATCAGACTGACCTGGGTTTGATGAGTCCTTTTAAGGCAAACCTCTTCTTATGGAAGACCCAGATCATATGTGCTCAACAAACAGACCTCACCGGGATGCTCCTCTTCTCTCCATGCCTGCTTCTAGCTATGAACCGGCCAGGAAAACAAACATATTTCCAGCGTTTTTACAAAATACCAAAGCTATGAATCTGTAAAGCACACAGGCAGCCAATGGCCACCATCTGTCCTCAATTTTCAGCTTCCATTTTCTTTCCATAGAGATTAGCGTTCCTTCTAGAATCAGACAGTAGAGGGAGATGCTTCACAACGGAAGCTCTTGTGTTTCTGAGCTGTTGATGTATATACTTCATTGAACTCATGCATTCGTACCAACATGTTCTCTTCCAACTTCTAGACTCCAGCTGATCACAGCTTTAGGGCTTAGATGCCTGCTCATGCCTTCAAGTTTCCCCTTAATGATACTTCTGCATGTCTTCTTGGCAGCTTGCAGTCATTCAGAATAGGAATTTTAGCCTACATTTCCCCCCTCTGCTGCTCAAAAAAAAAAAAAAATAGAGACTATGATTTTCCCATATTCTCCCTGCCAAAGTAATTTTTTTCCCAGCAAAGACATCTAAATTCAGTTAATATGTTTTACTGTGTTGATATTAGTGGTAGTAAACATTTCTCAGAATCAAAAGCAAATTAATTTTGCTGTGTTGTTTTCTACCATTATCTGTGTTTCCATGGTGCTATTAATCACAAGCTTAGCAATTTTTGTAGATCATATTATGGTTGCAAACAAGCAAAGCAACCCCCAGTTAATGGGCATAGAATGAATTATCTATTTAGCCTGAGATCTACAGTTTCTGAGGGTGGCTGCCAGACTATAGCCTTGCTTTGCTCTGGGTTTGACAGGTTGAAATAGTCCCCATGAGCCTGGAGCAGCACTCCAGACTATGCTGGAGTCCCAACGCTGGGAGGTGCCATTGAGCCTGGGATAAGCTGTTGCTTCATCTCTAAGATCTGGGAAGTACAGGGGGGGCCAAGACAGAGTTCCCTCTCCTAGAAACTGTGCAGCCTGGAAGTCAGCCCTGGCACTTTAAGACAGCCTTCTTTAGAACACGAGTTAGTTGGAAAAATTCTGAAGTGTAAACAGCATATGATTGCTCAGAGCTGGACCGTTTTCTCCACTTTCCTGTCTGCATGCCTAAGACTTCCGGAACAGCCAATGTGTATGCAATATAAAAAACAAAAAAAATAGCCCAAACTTTAAGTAAAATAGGGTTGCATCATATTTTTAAGTTATAGTTGCTTACTTACAGTTTACTTTAAAAGTGAGCTGTGTATCAATATATACTTATTACATTAAGCATGTGTAATGCTGGCTATGTACAGTACAGTACTGAATTTGTAATTTGAATCAAGTATGGTGTTCTCTCTCTTCAGATGACTCGAGCAGCCTGGCTGGCTTTGTGAGGGCATTCCCCGAGTTGGATGGGCCTTTCTATGTGAGGGTGAGGGTACTTTACCCTGTTCCATGAAAGATTTCCATCCCAGCACTGAACACCTAACAATGAATTCTTTAAGAACAAAATTTCTGTGAAATAAACACTGGCTTAAAGAGGAGCCACTTGCTAAAAGATGTTAGCAATAATACGAAGTAAAGGCTAAGCATTCGTGTGCAGCAATGGGCTATAACCTTGCTGTGTTTTCTGGGGGTGAAGAAATGATGACCTTATCTGCTACATGCAAATTAGCCCTTGCTCTCCCATGACCTTGTGTGTTGCATAAGATAGCCGCTTCCTTTGTCTCACTGTTCCCTTTCTAAACTCTGAAATACCCAGAAGCTTATAAAAGAGTCAGAAGCACAGGAAAACGCATGCGCTTCTCCTGAGTTAGTTTCCGCATTGACCTTCTGGCCGCACAGAATGATGCCTGTTTCCTATGGAAATGAAGGCTGTACTCTTTGATGACTTGACAGTCACCAATATCAGAAAATTAACATTGATATGTCACTACTCTCTCATCTTTGGTCTGCATTCAATATCATCCCCTCGCTTCTAGGATGTATGTCGGAGCTGTAGGTTCTGTTGGGGATGTCCCTTTGTCTTTGGTTGTCCTGTCTCTGAGTGTTCTTCTGTCTGGACAGTTCTCTTCAGTCTGTAGCCTGGGTTCTTTTGCAGATCACAAACCATTCAGATCACAAGCCATATTTTGTAGAATGTTTCTTTGGGGGGGAGGTCACTCTGATGTTTCTTCATGAATGAAATGAGGTTATTCGTCTTTAGCAGAAATAACACAGAAGTGGTGTTGCGCCCTGTAGGGCGGCTCACATTTTGGTTTGTCAAGTTACTGCCAATGTTCATTTTCATCTCTTGACTAAGCTCCTGTCAACCTTCTCCATTATAAGTTGATTCTGCCCCCCAGCAGACAATAAATATGCTTTGTGAGAAAGTATTTTGAAGTCCTCTGTTCCTTGTCACAATTTCAACTTATTCATGTGAAGCTTCATGCTGTCATGGTTTCTTATTTCATTAAGTAGGTAAAAAATGTTATTATTATTCTATTTTGTTGTTTAGAAATGGTCTCATGTGGCTCTGGCTTGCCCTCAAATTTGCTAAGGATGAACCTCCATTTCTGATCCTCCGGCCTCTACCTTGTGAGTATCCATATTGCAAGCATGAGCCACCAGACCTAGTTTTCATGATAATGGGGTTGAAATCAGAAGTCTAATATGCTAGTCAAATGATCTGTATCTCCCGCCCATTACTTTGTTTTGATAATAAAATTGTCCCATCCTTAGCAGTCAGTGAAAAATGCATTCAAAAGACAAGGTCTTGTATCAGCTTTACTCATTGTTGCTGGGATTTCCATGCTGCTAAGACCAGACAGTGGACAGTGTTGGAGATGCGCATCTATCTAGGTTGGTAGATGCATTATAAGAACAAATACATGGACAACCATAATGCATGCTACATGTCTGTGTGTCTACAAAATCCTTCAGCAACATATGCACACCTGTGCTTGCATCTGTTCAGAAATCTGTAAGGTCACATCCCATGCCATGAATCACACACTTCATGGACCACTGTAGTGTGTAATCTTTTTATTTATCTGATGACTTTTACATTCTTAATCAACTAATTATATGATCAATTCCTGCATGAAATCCACCTGGCATCATCTTCCTTCCTTCTCCTGCTCTTCTCCACATGGTATCTATATGAACACTGATTTTCATGCCCAGCTACCCAACCTTGTTACTCTCTTTGCCCAAGCTGAACCCCAACACTTACCCTGAGCTTTCCCACTGCACGAATGGATTTTTCTCCTGTTTGGGGGAACTCACACACCAGGCTGAGAATTTCTCTAGGAGGACTACCTCCTTGCCTCATTCATAGCTACAGTGACTTCCCTGGGCATAGATGTACAGTTCTATGCCCTGGGCTTTACAGGGACCTGCACGGTGTGTCTGTATGTTCAAGTTTCAATTACCCGCCACAGTACCTGTTTTGCTAAGTATCAATAGATACTTCTCTGACTTTCTTTTTTCCACAATTGTTAGTGCTATTCTCCACTTGTCACAGACTCTTCTGTCTTGGTGTTTCTAGAGGGACTCCATGGAAACACTCCCTTTGATCTGTCAGAGTGAGAGCATCTCATATTTCCTTGCTTACTCCTCGGCATCTTCTGCATCTTAGGGAACAAGCTCTTCATTAGGCCTTCCCATGTAATCTTTTAAAATTCTATACATTTCTAAGGAACCCCTGCCAAGTCATGCCAAAATGTGCCCTGTCATCTAGCTTTATCCCTTATCCCATCCCTAGAACAGCCTTGGGACACAGACTCTTCTGAAAGTCTGACTTATGGTGTCTTTACTTTTGCAATGAGTAGAATTCTGTACCATGTAATAATATCTGTTTTCTTTTCAGTTCAGATCACAGCCCTGGAAAGAAAAGACCACTTCTGCCTTATGTGATCCAAATCCTTAACTCTCTCTATTAAAAAATAAATAAAGGCTTTTCTGGGGTGGATAAGATTTCCCCTGGTGCCACAGAAGACAGGCTGTGCCCAGACTCTATTAGTTAACCTTTGCTCTGTGGAAAGAGGAACTGGGGAATTTGAAATTTTCCAGAAGAGTGAACACATCAGTATCAACATCTAATCTCCTCCTTCAGGGTCTGTGCTTCAGGTAAGATGAGGAAGACGGTGATACCACTGCGTGTTTCACTAGAAAGCAAGTGAGGATGTCCTTCATTCCAGGCCATGTTTTATTTCTCTCTACTTTGCTGGTTTGTGCTTATGTTTTCAGTACCTGAATCTTAACAGCTCACCACCTTGCCACATGTTCTGTCTGTGGCACTGTGACAGATTGGGATCGAGTCTGAAAGTAACCCAGATGCCAATCCATGTGGACTCCTCACTGTCTTGGTCTTTCAATCTATCCACTGCTGTGTCATTTTGGTGTCATGTTCTAATCAGGACCCTGTATCATCCCTTTTCCCCTTGGGCCCTCAACATGGTGTCACCCAGGATTGTTTGTTTTTTTTTTTTTTTAAATTTCAAAAAGCTAGAAGCAGTGGTCAGGCTGGTTCACTGGGAAATATGGCCTCTGGGAGTAGAGGTGGCAAAAACCTTGGATGTCTGACTCGCTTCCTCCAGGTGGTGTCCATCTGTTGAAACAGGATTAAAAACAACTTTTCCAGTTTCTTATGGAAAAACAGTTTTGTGATGCCAACAAATAGCACAGTGACATCTATGTATGTCTCTGATAAGTATACTCAGTCTTAGAATGGGGTTTCTCCTTAGTACGTCTTGTCTTTCTGTGTTCTGCTATGCTTGGCTCTATAGTAATCCCACGTGACTGCAGTCTATGTCTGAAAATTTTGGCAGTCTTTTTTTCAATCATTTTTGCAATAATGTAGAGCCTGCCTTACATGCTTTCTTGGGGCTAAAATCCTCATCTGCAGTCCAAAGTCTTACATAAATTTCAGGAAAATATCTAGTATAAAAGTAGCCGTAGGTCCACTCAACGAAATGATAGTTCATCAGAAATAAATTTCATCTGAAAAGCTTATTTTTTCTCAGTCTTTGAGTCCATGCCAAAGTAGGGATGGGTTCATTCTGAAAGCACTGCAAAACTTTACAGCAAGGGAGAAGCAGTTTTTCTCATGATTAAGACCTCCTCCATACATGGAGACAGCTACTGAGAAGCACCTCCTTTCTTTCTTCTTCCCTAAGAAGTTCTCTTGTCTTGCATCTTCTTTCAGACTTTCTTCACACAACTGGTGTGATTCTCTTTCTCTCTTCCCTATTCTCATTAGCCTTGTGTGGTTTTCCCATGACTGACGCAGCAAATGACCACAGACTTGCTAGTTCAGGTGGCATAAACCAATGCACTTTCATTCTTTTATTAGAAACTAAAGCTTGATAATCATTTTTACTGAGCTCAATTCAAATTGTTAGTAGCTCTGAGGAGAGAATCCAGTTTCTTACCCTGCACCTTCTGGCCTATACTTATATCACAGCAGTCTCTTCTCCCATTGCTACACTGTCTTCTGTGAAAATCTTCTACCTTCCTTTGATAACACATTTACATTTAGGGCCCACAGTTTTATGTTTGTTTTCTGAGACAGATATCTGTGTATAGCTCTAGCTGTCTTGGAACTCGCTCTATAGGCCAGGCTGGCCTCAAACTCACAGAGATCTGCCTGACTCTGCTTCCTAAGTGCCGGGTTTAAAAGCGTGTAACACCACTGCTCATCTTAGAGCCCACAGTTTAACTCAAGATAATTTTCCATAGATTACCAGCTTGGTGAGATTTAAAATCACCATGAAAAATAAATGTCTGGGTATGTCTGTGAGTAATTTTCTAGGTTAGTCTAATTTAGGTGAGATGACCCATGTGGGTGATCACTCCTTGGGAGGTCCTGGACTGATCCAAAATAGGAAAGGTAGCCAAGAACAAGCATTTATAGCTCTTTGCTTCCTCGGTATGGACACCACATGACTGAGACACTAAAGCTTTTGAAAAGGAAAGGGATTCCCAGCAGATCTTCCCCTCTTTCCCCAATCATGGTTTCTATATTTAAGAATCATTGCATTTTTCTCCAGTTCTCCTCCGAAACTCAATGACTTTTCTTAAGGGAGATTCTGGTATCATCCATCTTCTTTAGACTGTCCCTATGCCCAGTGGCCATGTCCCAAGTGTGAGTTCCACAATCTTGCACAGAGCTTCTGACCTCAGCCCACAGGGGAGAACATCTCCTTGTCTGTGAAGGGGCAGGGAACATGGGCTTCTGTATCATGGGTAAGATAAACTTAACTCTGTCAATGCTAGCTGCACTGCCCCTATTACAAAAAGCACCCGTAGGCTTAGTGATTTCTTTGCCAGTTAATCTATTAGAGGAAAACAGTCCTTAGAGGGCAGTCTATACCCGACTCAGCACACTCTCAAGGCAGGAGAATGAAGAATAGGCTTAGTTGCTTGATCTAGCCAGGAGCAACTCTGTCTCTTATGTCTCATCTCTCTGAAATAAGGTGGTTCTTTGTTTTTGTATCTGGTAGAGTTTGCCAAAATTCTAAAAGAAAGTGACATTAGTTTTCTAATGTTCCTTCACTTCATTGCTTTTGGGAAGCAGGCTAGACTTAATTAAATTTTATTAGGTCAGAGTTTCTCTTCTAATGGAAACCAGGGTGGGTGCCTTCCAGTTTCCTTCAGCCCCTGTGTACATTAAAAGCTATGGCATCTGAATCTAGTTTCTTGTCACACTCAGGAAAAACAGTTATTTCTGGGAATCATTCTTCTGGCAGAAAGAAACCCAAGTGAGCGGACATGCGGAACATGAGGCTGCCGACTGCCTTGCAGCCACGGGTTGGATCCTTCTAACGTTTCCAAAACAGGGCTTTGATAGCAAATCCTTTTGGGATGGAAGGATCAAAGGAGTAATTTAAAATAATCAGACTGCCTCTGTATTGTTCTCTTCCCTGTCTGGTTCCGTTTCCTCATCCTTAAGGAACAATTATGCTAATCTGGATTTCAGGCAGATTATTACAGAAGTCTAAGTGTCTGAAGTAATCAGTTATATGTGAGCAAAAGCTAAGTCTCAGGCATCAAATCTGTTCAAGAGGAAAAGTATTTACAACACTCAGCAGAACAGAACACTGTCCCCAATTATAGATGCTCCAAAGACTTCCATTCCAACCTCACAGATTGCCTAAGGGAGTCAAGAGACTAGAATCAGACCAGAAACCAACACTCATCTCCTTCCCAATCTCACTTCATACACCCTATGGAGGCAGAATGTGAAAAGAGTTAAAAGAAAGGGAGAGGAAGGTTCTGGGTGGCAGCAAGTGCCAGGCCACAAACAGAGTGAGAAAAATCTTCCAGCCCTTCGTGAAGATTGGCTTCCACTTCTAAGTCTCCCTGCCCCACAGCCGATGCCCACCAGCTCTCCATCCTGCCATGACCAGAAAACTGGTGTAAATGCTTTTCCTGTAAATTTTTTGTCACATCTGAAAAATGTTGGTCAGTAGTTGTTTTAATTTTTATTTTTTGTTTTGTGTGTTATGAGTGTTTTGTCTGCATGTATGGCTATGTACCATGTGCATGCCTAGTGCCCACAGAAGCCAGAAGAGGGCATTAGCTCCACTGGAACTGGATTTACAGATGGTCATAATTTAATAAGCGTAGGTTAATTCTGGCAGAGCAATTAAGTGAGCCAAAGTGTAAATTATGAAAACAACTAAAAATTAGAATTCCTAGATTGAAGTTTTTGCTCTTTGAAAAGTACTGTTAAGAAAACGGAGCCAGAGAAATGGCTCAGCAGTTAAGAGCACTGTTTGTTGTTCATCCACAGGACCCAGGTTCGATTCCTAGTACTTACCACATGGTGACTCACAACTGCCTATTACCAAGTTCCAGGGTATCTGAAAATTTCACAGTTGTCATCATAAATCACATAAGAAACCATTCACCAGCCCTCGCTAACATTAAACTAGGTTTTTCTGTTTTTTTTTTCAGGAAGTATTTTTTATAAGAGAAGTGGTTTCTGTCAGTCACTAATACTTAAGTGTACAGGAATCTGTAGTCTCCGCTAACATACAAGAGCTGCACCATCTTACCTAACCATCTATTGTAATGTAGCCTGGCTTACAGCTCTGGGCTGGCCACTGCTTGGCTTAGCTCCTGAGCTAGGTAGAAATGCACAAAACATTTCCTTATGAATAAACTTGTGTTTGAATATCTCCTGATTGCTCTGACTCATGTTTGCTTTATAAAACATCTCCTGCCAATGAAGCATTTTGAATCATTTAGGATAACATAAAGATACTGATGAACATCAAAAAGAGAGGTGTCTAGAACTGGTCAGTGCCATTTGGGGGCAACCCAGCCTTGAGACAATAATGATATAAAAAGAAATTGTGGTAACTCTAGGCCAATCAAGGAACTGCATGGTCAATGGCTGACTGTTGCATATTTAGAAAGTGAGGAAATGGTTTGCTGTTTACTCTAACCCTTAGTCAATGCTGGGACTGTTTCCACAGCAACCTTGAAAGAGACGTTGAGCTTTGAGTAGCACACTGAGTAAGAGAGGTTTTACTCTGACATAGGGACCCATTTCACTTTATAAACACTCCCAATAGTAGCAAACTCTTCCTGTGTTTAACTAAAGTCTGCTTCCTTATACATCGTCTGGTTCTAGTTCTCATTGTGTGGAATTCGTGCACACTTACACATGTACAAACACATTAACATATATACACACAGAAATATATACACACACATACACACCAAACACACACACACACACACACACACATTGAGCTTCCTCCAATTTTTTGTTTATTCAAGGAAAAAAGTCCATTGTGCCCAAGGCACTCTACTAGATGCCATGGGGAGTAAAGAATATGAATCTTGAGTAGGCAGTCTAGAACACAGCAAGTGTCCAAGGCAGGTATGAAGCGTTAAGCTAAATGAAATGGAGTGTTGAGTAGTGAACAGTAGTGACATTTCTTGGATAAAAGAATAAATGACGACTGGGATCCTTGAATAGAATGTTCTAAGTTTTGTAGTTTAGTAAGTAAGAGCTGATTCTGTCAGGGCAGTTAAATGAACTAAGTACAAATTATGAATCAACTAGAAATTAGAATTTGTAGATTGAAACTTTTGGTCTTTGAAGGATACTATTAAGAAAATGGAGCTGGAGAGATGGCTCAGTGGTTAGGAGCACTGCCTGCTCTTCCAGATGGACCCAGGTTCGGTTCCCAGTACCCACATTATGACTCACAACTTTTTTTGTAAGGCCATACATCTTACATCCTTTTCTGGCCTCTGTGGGTACCAGGAACACACAAGTAGTGCACAGACATATATGCAGGTAAAACACTGATATGCACACAAAATAAAGTAAGTAAAATCTAAAATATTAAATCACAGACATGTAAAAATATTTTTAAAATTGCATATTTATAATGCTCTTTTTTTCTTTTTCTTATAATTTATTTTTTCTCAAATCGTATGTAAAAATATTTTAATGTATACATCTGACATTTGACATGTTGCCAGGATTTATAAATAGTTTTTAGACATTAATAATTACAAACAGTCTAGTTAAAGAATAGACACAAGATTTAGTAAGTACTTCAAAGACCTACATTTGGTGATGACCACATGAAAAAGTGTCCAATAGTAGGTCAATGCAAATTAAAACCACAGTAGCATAGTTCCAACCACACAATAGTGTATCTCACAGGGGTGGCCTTTTAGAGCAGCTATACCTCTCATACATTGCTATTGGGAATTCAAAGTAGTAAGATTATTTTGGAAAACAGTATGGACATTTCCTAGAAACTTTAACATCCTTTTACCCTATGATCTAGCAATTTCACTTGTAAGTTTCTCTCCCCTCCCCAAAGAAATGAAAAAATATGTGTACACAAAAACTTGCATGCAAATGTTTCTAATAGCACTATTCGTAGTTGAGTAAAAACTAAGAATAAGTAAAATGCTCATCAGTTGCTGAATAATTATGTAAACAGACTGCAAAATCTATACACTGGAATACTGATCTAATAATGTGAGAGAAGAAATAATTGATGTATGAAATAGCATGACTATATTGCAAAACATCTGACTCATTCAAAGAAACTTGGTATCAAAGATATTGTTACATAATTACATTTATATGACATTCTAGAACAATCAAAACTGTATTGATAGAAAGCAAATCATTGCTTCCTGGAATCAAGCTGAGAGACATGACAAGGAAAAAGTTTTCTGATGTTCAAGAAGTTTTATGTGTCTCAATTTCAATCATGGTTGCATGTCTATATACATTATCCAAAAATCATCAGAAGCTTTTCAAAAAACTAAGAAATGATTATTTATTATAGATTATTCTGTTAGATGACTTTTTAAAGAAATAATTCACTAAAAAAAATTATGGACTCAAATGCCAAGAAGGTTGCTTGACTATTTTCTTCCATGACACTCAGGCACTAGGAATAACATTCTCCTAAGGAATCCAGAAGAAATGGAGGTGGTTTAAAGAGCATATCTTGCTCCTTCTTTTCAAAATACAACAAAGGATGAATGAAGATTATGGAAGGAAATTGGCTTTTTAAGCTGAAGCAGGTAATATATTTCCTTCAGAGAAATCTTGACATCTTAAAAGATGATGGAATGGAAGAAAAAAAGCCCTAACAGGAGGGAAGGAGATGGAACTTTAAAGATGATAAATTTCTAAAATTTTTTTAGGGGTGATAATGTCTTTAGAATCTACAGCAGAGGAGATAATATGCCCTTAGATTTACCATCAAACATTATAATTTCTCATGAAAAAAAATTTCCCAACTGGATGTGTGCTCATGATCGTGTACTTTAAGTACAGATATCAACTTACTGGTATCTTGTCAGGGCTGCAGCTGAGACCTTTCCCACTCTGGTTTCCCCTTCCCCTCAGGATTCCCGATTCATTGTTGTGATCTTAGGCCATGTTAAGATATATTTAGATTCAGTGTTGTTATCTCTTACATGGTCTCTCTATAAACTGATGTTTGCATTGATCTACGTTTAGGATTAGTTTGCTTTTGCTGTGATAAACTTGGGATGTCTTCAGAGTCCTTTTAATGGGAAGAAACAAAAAATTTTATACTCTCCTCAGTGAGAAAGGTTCAGGCAGCAGTGGTTGAACAAACCCAGGCTCTACCAGATATCTGAGCCTGAGCTCCATATGAACCCGTGTGGAACATTAACTTCTGAAGGAAAAAATCATGGGATTAATTATTAACTAGGGGAGTGGATATGGTCAACACATAGTATAAAATTCTCAAATAATTAATAAAAATATAATTTAAAAAGAGAATGGCTCCTGAATGTGAGAATAATATTGAATAAATAAATATCATCTTGTGAAAGAAAGTTATACATCTTCTTGGCTGATGAAAATGCCATGGTTTGTTCATTCCTATTATTGCGATAAACTACCTTGAGAACAAAAAACAACTCAGGAGAGGAGGAGTATATTTCAACTTACAGTTTCTGGTTGCAGTTCAACATTGTGAGGAAATCAGGAAAGGAACTTTAAACAGCTGATCATGCCATATTCATAGTCACGATCAGAGAGAAATAAATGCATACATATTCACTCAACTGCATAAGTGAGTTTGTGCTTGTCTTGATTTCTCAGTTCAGAGCCCCTTGTCTAGGGAATGCTACTGCCCACAGTGGGCGGGAATTCTCACACCAGTTAACTGAATTAAGATAACCATCCCAAAGCCATGTCTACAAGTCTACCCAAAGTAGACAACTCCTCATTTGAAACTGTCTTCCCAGGTGATTCTAGGTTGTGTCAAGTTGACAATTAAAGCTCACTATCATACGATTAATCTCTCAGAGGTTTAGTGCAAAAAATGATGGAAATGCTTGGAGAATCACACCCACCCTCACCCAGTTCCTTCACAATCATCCATCCCCAATTCTGTAATCAACTAACTGAAACTATTGTCTTTGACCTGGCTTTCTTATTCAACCAGATTGACCAATAAAATATATCAATGGGTTTATTTTCTTTAAAAAATTCCCCTTTTATTGAGAATAATTTTTTCTCTCATACAGTATCTCTTGATTACAGTCTCCCTCTCAGATATACCCACTTTCTACCTCTCATTAGAAAATAAACAGTCTTATAAGGAATAATAAGAAAATAAAATGTATGTTAGGACAAAGCTAACACATCAAAATTGGATAAAACAAAAAAACAAACAGTAGGAAAGGAGTCCAAGAAAAGAAACAAGAATCAGATACAGATGCAGAGGTTCACTTGTTTGCACACTCACTTGTTTACACATAAAAACACTAAATCAGAAGCCATAATATATATGCAAAAGCCTATAGGGTAAAAGAGAGGAAAAAATATGAAACATGAAATAAGATAAATTTTTAAAGAGCCCTGACATGACATTTTGAGAGAAGAAACCTCCACAGGTGCCATTTAGTTCATTTTCTCTTGCCCATCTACTGCTGGGCATGCAGGCTACTCTTAAAAGTAGTTTGTTTCATCAATAGAACTCTCTTGGAGAACACTGAATTTTCATTTGCAAGTGGTTATCAGCTGGAGAGAGCTTCTGCGTTAGGGATGGGGCATATGTCCACCTCTCCTTTCAGCCTTAGGACCCAAAGGGTTCATTTTTTTTTCTGTTTGATGGGCTGAATTTCAAACACAAGAATTTTTCCTTCCTTCTTTCCTTCCTTCTTTCCTTCTTTTCTTCCTCCCTTCCTCCCATCCTTCTTTCCTTCCTTCTTCCTTCTTCCTTCCATAATAATCTGGCTATGCAGTCAAAACTAACTGGCCTTGAATTCTTTTTTGTTTTGTTTTGTTTTTGTTTTTCGAGACAGGGTTTCTCTGTATAGCCCTGGCTGTCCCAGAATTCACTCTGTAGACCAGGCTGGCCTCGAACTCAGAAATCCACCTGCCTCTGCCTCCCAAGTGCTGGGATTAAAGGTGTCCGCCACCACCGGCCGGCTTGGCCTTGAATTCTTGATCCTCTTGCCTCAGCCTCCTGCATGCTGGGATTACAGGCATGTACCATCAGCCATCAGCTTAGTTTAGGACTTCAGTCTCTGTTATTTTGCCTATCTAAGTGAAGTAGGAACCTAAAGTGTTTTATTTTTCAGATTCAAGGTTTTCTTCTTTTATAAGTTAGTCACACAGTCTCTTCAGCTTTTATAGTTATAAATGTAATACTTTGATCTTTATGTTTTATGTTTCTCAATGATAATATATCACTCAATTTTTTCCCCTCAGGTGTGTAATAAGTATGTTAATTTCTCAAAAATTCAAAGGTATGGGAGAGTAGGTTTAGTTAGTGATAAGTGACCAGAAAGTATATGAAAATATTGGAAAATTAGTTAGGGAATATAACTTGGGGTCAAACAGTGACTAGAAGTTTAAACTGAAATGTTTTTTTTTAACCAAATGAGGATCACAAGAGCAGAAACATTTTCAGACATAAGTTTTACAAACAGCAGTTGGGTGACAGTAAAGAGGTAGAGAAGGATGATACTACTATTATAGAGATGTCACTGATAGAACTTGATTCTGATTTGGGGGGTAGAGTCATTAAAACAATAATCTTATTCATTCTTGGAAGTTTAAATTAAAAGCTGGCAAACATTTGTGTATAAAGGGTCAATCATGTGTGGGCCATACAGTCTCCATGGTGACAAGGTAGATCTGCATTGTAGTATGAAAATATCTATGGACAAAAGATAAACACATGAGAAGGTTATGTTCCAGAAGGTTAGGTACTACAGAGTCTTCTCACAGTGTGTGTTTTGCTGACCCCTGTTTTAGAGACGTATGCCAGTGCTGTTACCTCTAAGGTCTAAATTCAACCTTTCAACCCCTCATGGGACTCTGTGCTGTGACTCTGTAAATGACATTTCTATTTTCTGGAGATCTGAGGTAGAAAGGAAATAATGTCCTCTTTCATATTTTGTTTCCTGTTCTTGTTAGGAGTCACCCCAATAATTATTATTATGTTTTTGACTAAGGTAGCTAGAGTTGGTTCAGTTTGTACACATTTTCAGAAGTCAGCTGTGATTTGCTTCAAAGATACCAGCACCCACTGCTAGCATGCCCCTACCCTTAGAAGCTCATTTCAGTATCCTGAAGAATTGTTCTAAGCTCCTAATGAATCAACTCCAACCATCTGTCTCTTCTGGCCACACCTCAGACATACCATGTCCAAATAACCATAGCCCTCTACTTTGTTCTGCCAGCTCCAGGAGTGAAGCTACTTCTTGAAGTCACTGCTTTTATGGTACAACAGTACTTCCTGTGCATTTTCAACCTCTCATAACTTACCCCATTCCTTGTACTAAATTCAGTTAAACAAACTGATGTAGTTTCCATTTCTTCTCATTGAAATCTGATCAACATAAAACTATATTTTACCTAGAATAGTATTTTGCATGGGGGTAGATAGGAAATTAAAGAAGTAGTCTTAAATCCTTGATATATTAACACAATCGATTATATTAAATATATATATATATATATATATATATCTCAATAGCTTGAAGTCCTGAAAATCGATAATTTACAGAATCTGGCAAGCAGATTTTGACAGAAATTGATGATGTGAACTCATCAAGAGTTATTGTTTATATGAACAGAGAACTACAAGTACACATAAAGAGAAGACAAAGATAGGAAATATGTTCATTTTTATGAGACATGATTAAGAAGACAGAAACACAATGAGCACGACAATGGATTGTCCTAGAGACAGAAAAGACACCTGCCAAATCCAGGATGTTGAGAGCTACTCAACACAAGAAGTTCTACAAACATCAAGGGAGATGTTTGTAAGTCATCAGTAGTGACTTGAGGATTATTTCAACAGGAGTGTAAAGACACAGCTATTTATTGATGTTTGTTTGTGTTTTTGAGACTAATTCCAAACTCACTTTGTAACTGAGGATGGTCTTGAATCCCTGATTTTGATGCCTCTACCTCGAAAGTGCTGGGATTAGAAGCATGCCATGCTATGTCTGAATGCAAAGATAGAATTGGAAGAGTTGGTGAGAGAAGTGAACTGGTATTTAATGGTAAAAGACTATAAAGATATTTAAGGGTCTACATGAATCAAATAGTTTCGGTGTAGCTTTTACTGTTAACTTTAATTTAGATTGAGGAAACTCTTGGGTAGAGAATTATTGGTTGTGAGGAAGTTATATAATATGTACAAAAAATGGGGGAAAACAACATATAGCACCTGAATGACAGAGGTGATTGAGGGTATGTGAGATGGAAAAGTGAAAATAATATACAGGAAGAACACTTTTTCCTATGAGATTCAGATAAGTTCAGGTGTGAGGAAAAGCTAAATTTGTTATGAGTATATGAAACCTGCCTATCCCTTAAACAATAATGAGACCAAATAAAATTTCATAATTGTCTCATAAACAAAACTGAGGCTAAGCAATAGTAAGAAGCTATTTACTCAGGACAGGTAAATCATGGATGATGAGATGGGACCATTATGCCTGGACCTCCCTTCACAGGGAGCTGTTGGAATGCTGTTGAAAGAAAGTCTGTATTTGTCATTCTCCTGGGAAAGATGCCTTGCTCAAAGACCATCCTTTCTAGGAGCATCTCATGTCTACTGATGTGAGCTGATATGGAACTTATCTGATGAATCATTCAAATATGGAGCTCCAAAGAGGAGATGATTAAAACCGCAATTCCATGTTCCGAAAGCCAGCTTCCTCCCTGTCTATCCACAGACATAACCCCAATGTCACTTTCCAATAATTGTTTTGAATCCTAAACTGCCTCCTGAGTCTGCTTCACGGATAACTCACCTTGAGAAACCAATTCCACAGCTTGCTTCTTACAGCTTGCTCATCAGGCCCAGCATGGGCATCCTTGCCTCACTGTGCTCTTCAAATCAAAGTCATTTGGACATAAGCTCTCCAAAATTCCAACCAGTTTTCTGCTTTATAAGATATGCCTCAAGGTCACCCTGCCTAGACTTAGACTGTCCCCTCCCTCAATGAGTTCAGTGTATTTAGCTCTGCTTGAGGGACATGTTCTGATGTTTTCTGATGCTGATTATGGAACATTTGCAGCAAAAGTATTATCATTATTAGTCCTTTCGATGTTTAGGAAGTCTGGTGGCATAAATGAGAGAAAAAACCATGTTGGCAAATATTTTTGGGTCAGTGCCATAAGTAATCAAGTTTAAAATGAATGTTTTCTCTCTTATCCTAGGAATTCCTAAAAATTGGAAATTACCACAAGGCAAAAGGGATGGAGGTTTTGCAAACTTGAGCTCAGGTGTCATAATGTAGGTGTCGTCATGAGTGTCCTATTCAGTATAGGTGGCTTTGGTTTTCACCATGCATTAGCTTCCTGAGAATTCCTCTGAGGGGGCAGCTTGAGCTCTAGTGAAGCCAGAGTTCTTAAAAATCTGCTTTAACACACTTGTCGCCCTTGTTTCTAAGATGACTTCCTTTCTGAGAATTTTCGTGTTTCTAATTTTCCTAGACTTTTTCTCTTCCCACACAATCCTTTCCTGATTTAAACAAACCAACAAACCAACCAACCAACCAACCAACCAACCAACCAACCAACCAACAAACAAACCAAAAAAAGCAGAAGCCAAATGAACAAACACCACAACAAGAAAGAAGAGCTGGTAGTCACAGAAAGCTTGTCTCTTCCTTGTTTAAGATATACTGGTATGGGCTTAAGAGTATTTTGGTAAAAACAATACTTTTCATGTCAAATAAATCTCAGACCATCTCTAAAATGGTTGTAGAGGAGATGGACTGTGGTGTGCTGAGATTCGGTTTTGTTCCTGAGAAGAAATGGAAGGATTTAGGTTTTCTACCAATCCTAAAGCATTCAGAGACGAGTGTGTCCTGTGTATTTTCAGTAGTCCTCACTGGCTTGTATTTCTTCTTTTCTAAATTTTGTTTGTGCATGTGTGTGTATGTGTATTGTGGTGTGTGTTTGTGTGTGTACGATAGTGAACATAGTGTATTATTTGCTAGTATAGGAGTGTATATATGTTGGGGATGGGTATATATGCGCTTGTGTGCTTATATCTGGGTTGCCAAAGGTCAGTGAGGGATGCCTTTTCTTAGTCACTCTCCACCTTTATTTTCTGAGTCAGGGTCTCTTCGTGAACCTGAAACAAATACATTTGGCTAGACTGGCTGTCCAGTGAGCTTCAGGGATCTACCTGTCTTTGTTTTTTCTCTCCTCTCCCAGTGCTGAGATTGTAGACACGTGTAGATGCTAGGGAACCTGAGTTCAGGTCCTCATGTTTGCACAGTAAAAACTTTGTTGATGGAACCATCTCTCCATCCCTTTCCCCATCCCTCTTCTCATCCCTCTCTCTGTCCCCATCCCCAACCCTCAGAGCAGTGGTTCTCAACCTTCCTGATGCTGCAACCCTTTAATACAGTTCCTCATGTTGTGATCACCAACTATATGATTATTTTGTTGCTACTTCATAACTATAATTTTGCAAGTTATGAGTTGCAATGTAAATATCTGATATGCGACCACGTGAAAGGGTCGTTCATGATATCCTATTTACCGTTCTTGAAAGCTGCTTAGCAAATCTCTTCTCCATTTCTTCTTTTTAGGCCAAATTGGACCCAATGTCTTCTTTTGTTGTTATTTCCAGAAGACTGTTTTGATTTCTTATTTATTTATTTATTTATTTATTTATTTATTTATTTATCTATTAAAAAAGCACTGTTGTTAAAGGCAGGGGTAGGGCACTAACTATGTCAAGCTCATCCCCACAAAAGATCCTTAACTGAAATTTACCAGCTTCTTACTGGTTAGACCTTTGAAGTTTGGGCGTATTTGAAGTCATGTGGGTTTTCACCTCTTTTTATTATCTTCGTGATCAAGAGCAAATGGTATCTAGAGGTATTGACTATCACAAGGTCAAGCACCCCCACCCAGGTCAGCCTCTTCCGGTGTGCTCAACGGATGTGCCCTGAACTTGAGCTGGGAGTAGGGGCCACTTTGCAGCCGTTTGTACTCAAAGGCATTGCACAGGTGTGACACCAGTGAGGAGGAGTTTTGATGCTAGGTGCCTATAATCTAGAAACTCTGCCACCCCCGCAAAGGACAAAACAGAAGTTCTTGCTAAGCACTTTTTCCCATAGTGTAATTTGTTTTTCTGAAGAGGTTGTACTTCTGTTGCTGTACATCAAATTAGCATATGAATCTTATTTAAAATAGACAAACCTGAGATTTAAATTAGTAGTTCCTTTTAAGAAAAAAAAAAGATTAGAAGCCTTTTTTTTTTTAAATTACATGCTTGAAAGAAAGTTTACAATTTGGTTATACAATGTTCACTAATAATCTGTCTAAAATTAGTATGTTTTTTGTTCTTATAATTATCAGGAGCTTTTTGGCTCTTGCGCGCACATCTCTTCCTTTCCCCACAGCTGTCACCAGCTTTGAGTCCTTGAGTCCTGCAGTTTCTTTACTACCACTGTCCTGTCTTCACCTCTCTCTGTACTCTGGGTGAGAGAGAGAGAGAGAAAGAGAGAGAGAGAGAGAGAGAGAGAGAGAGAGGAATGGGACTCTGGACTGAAGCCCAGGCCACTTAATCAGTCCCAAGTACATCCAAGTTTTTTTTTAATCCAAGCTTTTGTACACAACCCTTTACCGATACAATACCTGCTTAAGTAGTTCACATTGGCTTACAACTCCTTATGGATAGCAATCTGGCTTTAAACTGATGATCTTCCTACCTCAGCCTCTCTAGGTTTTGGATTACAGACTTGAGCTACCAAGGCCTGGCTGTACATAATTATTCTTACTTCTCCAAGCATATTCTCCTTTGTCTATATAGTTACTTTCACACAAACATCTCATTATCAGACAAATAAAGACATTTGATGTCTCAATTTCTTCCGTAGGGGATGAAGGGTTTCTTATTCATCCATGTGTTCATGGCTGAGGTCCCCAGAGAAAACTACGGAGTCACATGAGAAAACCACAGGAAGTTATTTAGTGTAAGCTTACCGATTATATCCAAATACAGATGGGAACATGTGCGTTGTTTATGCTTAGGTCTGATAAGGCATGGGGAAGCATGTTTGAGCAGAGGAGGTTTGACCTCAGCGTGAGAAGCCATGGGAATTTAGCACGACCAGCTCATTCCCATTCTACTGTGTCCTTGTGTCTTTTTGGTATTTTTTTTTTTTTACAATAAAAAACCTTTTTAATTCTTTTTAGTTTTTCTATGATATCAAGTAAAAAGGTAAGGTGAAATGATGTTTGATGGGTCAGCAACTCATTGAAAAATTACATAATATGTAAAGGACAATAAGTTTTGTTAAACAATTTTCATTTTATTTTAACATTCTGGGTTTTTTATTGGATATTTTATTTATTTACAATACAGATGTCATCTCCTTTCCCCATTTCCCCTCTCTAGAACCCCCATCCCATCCCTCCTCCTCCTTTTTGCTTTTATAATTACATACATGTATTAAGGTCAGCTCTAGGTTGAGGGTCTAGCAATACAGTAGATGCAAATAGTCAAGGAACAAGCAAGACAATAAACACAAATAGTCAAAGAACAAGCAAGGCAATAAACAAAGTTCTGTGAACACTCCCTTGATCTCTGTTTCTAAGGGCTTATCAGGATGACCAAAGTATCTGAGCCTACTTCCCTGTCCTAGCCCAAAGTCATTGTCATGTCTGAAGCCTACTTCTTTGTTCTAGTTTAAGATTTAGATTCCTGCCTGAAATTACTTCTTTGTTCTAGCCTAATGTCATATTCCTGCCTGAAGCCTACTTCCTTGTCCTTGGCTGTCTTGAGGCAGGGATATTCTTTTTCTCGGGAGCAAGGAGAGCATTTTTCAACAAGAGTCTCAGGATCTGCTTCCCAGGGAAGAAGTCTGGAGAATTCCAGACCTTATTTTGAAATAATCTCTGAAGTCTCTTTTGTCACTACGATTTCACCACTCTGTCATTTATACTCTGTGGCTTAATCCTCAGGAATTGGTTTCTAGCACATCTTAAAATATTTACCAGATGATAACTTTGGGATAAGTGTGTTGATTAATTGTCTACTTGAACTTCAATGGTTAATTATTATTGATAGTATCATCCTCCTCCTCATCATCATCATCATCAATCATCGTCATCACTATCTTGTTGTACACTATTAGTACAGGCTCACCTCAAATTAGAGACTGTCCTGCCTCAGCCTCCTAATTTTAGTACTCAGATTATTGCTGGAGGCCACTATGCTGGATTGCTTTGGCTCTTGGTTTCGTTCATGTGATGAGAGAATAATCCTCAATATGCAAACTGTGCTTTTGCATGCAAAATTTCTCTGTGTCTTTTAATTTTTTTAAAGTATAGTTCATGCTCTTTAGAGCCTCAATGTTTTAATTTACGGAATTTATTTCTCTAGTTTCTAGAAAAATCCCAAGGCACCTAAAATCTCACAGGACTATGAAAAACACAGGATACACACATTCATGTGCCCACATATGCACATAATCTCTCTCTCTCTCTCTCTCTCTCTCTCTCTCTCTCTCTCTCTCTTTCTGACACACACACACACACACACACACACACACACACA
>NW_021623431.1:0-1822 GCF_004785775.1 Grammomys surdaster | reverse complement strand
CACACACACAGACACAGACACACACACACACACACACACACCCCTTCATCTATTCTTTATCATCATTCTTAGGATAGGAATAATCTGTTCAGGTTTTACTTCAGCTTGTATGTTCCCAGTTTTCCAGTTTTAGTATTTATTTGTTGTGATAAATTTGTGTTCTACTTTCTTTCCTTGAACATTAAATGGGGAGTAGGGGACTGTTTCCAAGAGAATTCTTGGGTGGGGATGACTTTATAAACCACAGTAAGCACTTTTTATTTGTGACAATCTTACATGTAGAATATGTCCACTTAGTAATCACCTAAGCCTTAGCTTTGTACAATAGGAATACACAGAACCCAGCTTTCAAAAAAATATTAGCTCTAGAAAAATAAAGTCTTAAAAAATGTCAAAGATGGCAGCAGAAATGCTTCCTGGATTTAAATGCTAGCAATTAGAGACGAGCAATCTCAAGTCAGAAACGTTTGGATGAGATTCTTTTGTAAACCATGCCAGGAATTTTTGCAGAGTATTTCAATGTAATTGGTCTCTTTTGTTAGCAGCTGTCTTAGGGATCTGTAGTGATTTCAGTTAAGTCATAGTGGATTGGAAAAGAAAACAGTGGAAACCAAAGCAAAGTCTCCCTTTCGAGTGACTGCCATACGCTTGCTCCGATAAGCAGCATTGGAACCTCTAAGTCTGGTAGAGCTGAGACTGCTTGGGTTTGGGACTCGGAAAGGCGTGAGAGTTCTTGAGTTGTGTAACTGAGTGGATTTACCACAACTATATTTTCAGAACAAGATGTCACTACTCATCATAGTATATAATCAGGGCAAGAGTAAGTCAGCAGTGTCAAGGTGGCTAGAGAAACCAAGTGAGAACTCAGGGAAATGTGAGGTTAACAATGAGGGTGTCACGGATGAAGGAGCTGCTGCGAGACTTGGAGTCTAGAGGGCTGTTACCCGGAAGTGGAGGACATCTGAGGTAGACATGGGTATTGTGACTGACATGAAGATGTGCACACTTGCACACAGAGCCCAAACTCAAACCCATGATAAGAAGGTTGCACACCTGCTGTGATCTCGACTTGGGGTCCTAAGATTCCTCTGTCCAACTTCTTAAGGGACAATTTCTATTTAATGGCTCCCATAAGCAGGGCATAGAGAACACAAAGCTCATTTGATTTATATTTGAAGAGCTTACACATCATAAAAGTTCACAGCTTTGGATCCATAACGCTCCCTATTTTTCTTTCTCCTTATTAGCCCTTTCTATTTTGAGCATGTTCCCTCCACCAATTTCCTTTTCCATTACTCTCCCCTTCATATTTTTAATAGGCACTGTCTATATCTAAGCACTTAGATGTTTCTTTAAAAAATATTCTTTATTTCTAAAGTATTCTCTATGGGGCAGAGTTGTAAAACTGAGTCTAATAGGAATATATCCATTCATCTACTCATTTATTCAATAATCATTTCTTTAGTGCTTAATAAGTACTAGACATTCTTTGAGAAACTGGAGATACAGAAATCATTAAGATACAACTTCTTGTCTTCAAGGACTCATCATCCAGGGTAATGGTAAAACACACTAACAACTAAATGCCTAGAGGCATGAGGGAGTGGTTATGAAAAGTCAGCAAATGTCGAGCTTTGTTTAGGAATCATGCTGTGGTCCCAACGTTACTCTGTCATCATTCTGCATTTCCTCAAGTGGGCAACTTGAGTGTGCTTTATTTGTTGTACATCTCTTTGTGTTATTTTGCCTCTCCTTACTTTTTTCATAGTATGCATCCTAAACAAATATAATTAATAGAAATCTATATTCAGGAAGGTTATGT
>NW_021623430.1:0-3260 GCF_004785775.1 Grammomys surdaster | reverse complement strand
GGCTGTAAAGATGATAGCCACTTTCGGCTAAGAGTCGGCTCCCAACAGGTCCCCCTTTTTAAATTTGTTTTCAAAAGGGAAGGCTGGGAAAACTTACGGAAACCGTGCCTGCCTTAGGTTGGAACAAAGGACCCCAGCCTCCCTTTCCCGTCTCTGGATACTCAACAGTCATTGGTTGAGCTCCTGTCTTAGGATGGTGAGGCCTCCCAGTTAGGGGCAAGGGTCTTGAGGTGTTCTCTTACCCGTCATTGACTATCCGGCTTAGCGCGTAAGTTAAGGGTTAATCCTCGTCAGTCTTGATGACAGAGGTTTTAGTCCCCTACTTCCAGCCTGTAATAATGGACCTGTATGGGTTTCATTTGTGTAACGTCTATCTGTTGTAGTACAAAAGCCATCAGTTTGTTGAGCAGCATGAACTCGAGAGAAAAGAGACTTAGCAATGCCTGAATGGTTAGCGCAAATACAACACTCTTTTTAAGGGTAGTACATAACTTCTTCTGTTGGAGGAGTAAAAAGTATAAGCCTCTTCTATTCTATAACACTATTTTATAAATCTAATCTATATAAGTACAGAACTGATCATAGCTTTGATCTTAACAAAACAAGTAAGAAAATCTCTATTTCTGTCCCAATCAATCTCAAACCTAAAACACAACTATAGTAACTATGGTAATGGGTTTTCTCTAGGGTTTAAACAATGTACCACTAAATCATAAATCAGGGAACCAAGAGTCTAATAGAGCCACCCTGGAGGCGTGGGTGGTGATGTCTTCTTCCGCACTGAGAAGAGCCACCCTGGAGGTGCGGGTGGTAATGTCTTCTTCCGCACTGAGAACTTCCCAAGTCAGGTATACTGGTTGATTCGCTCTAGTGAAGCATCTTCATGTTTCCTGTAAAGGAAAAATACGCTTCTCAGGGGGTTTCTCCTCCCTGGATTTGTTATTATTGTCTATTTGTTTGATCAGTCTCTCTGGCAGCCATCGTGCGGCATCTGCCGTTTGGGAATATATGCAGACAGATCCTCTTCTCCAGATAAGCACTGGATCTGGCCCATTCCAGGTTCTAGTTAATGGGTCTTTCCAGAGGACTGTTGTAAAATTCTTTTTAGTATTAGGATGCCAGAATCTATCTGCAGCAGATTTTCCTTCAGAATCTAAAGATTTATGATTAGTAGGAATCAATGGAAGTAACAATAGTTGAGCTATCCTCCTTCCTGTAGGAACAGTGACTATATTCTGTATTGCCTTGGCCATTACCTTAATCTCACCTTGATAATCATTGTCTATAACTCCAGGAAAAATTTGTAGTCCCTCCATAGTAGCACTGCTTTTTCCCACTATCAGGCCAAACACATTTGGATAGAGTGGTCCAAACACTCCAGTGGGTAAGGCCTGAGGTCCCATTTCTGGGGTTAATACTGTGTGGGTGGCAGAACTGAGGTCCAGTCCTGCACTTCCTGGTGTTGCTCGACTAAGTTCTGAAAGGGGTTGTTGTTTGTCGGTATGAAACTGACTGTCCCATAAGCCTGCTTTGGCTTGTATTGGTTCGGGGCCTGGGGCTGGCCCCTGTTCCCGTTTCCCTGATTATAGGAAAGGGTGTTTCCTTGTGCATCTGTCTTGGACCTACATTCACTAGCCCAATGCCTTCCACGTTTGCAACGTGGGCATAGCCCAGGCTGTTTTCTGGGCTGTCTCTGGGTTAACTCATTTTCTGTTTTGCAATATTTTGAAAAGTGTCCAGGCTTGCCACATTTAAAACAGGCCTTTTTGTCTCTACTTGCCAAAAAGTCTCTTACTGATTGTCCTTGCATGGCGGCTGCCATAGCTAAGCCCTGTTGGTAGGAGGGCCCTATATCAGAACAGAGTCTGATATACCCAGTAAGGTCTGTCTTTTTCCTGTAGGGTCTAATGGCTGCTTGGCAGGCAGAATTGGCATTTTCATATGCAAGTTGTTTCACATAATCTATACCTGCCTCTACATTACCAAAAATCCTCCCTGCTGTTGTCATTAATCGATGAACAAAATCAGAAAATCGTTCATCAGGCCCTTGTCTGACTGAGGTCAAAGATGCACCAGGGTCTCCCTTTACTGGGAGTTTGCGCCAAGCCTTCATGGCCGCATTTTGAATTTGAGCGAATAAGCCTGGGTCATATTGCATCTGGTTATCACTAGAAGCAAATTGTCCTTCTCCTACTAAGGCATCAAAGTACCAACCATTACCTGTCTGAATGTTTCTCCTAGCTGTCTCTTTACAATTCTCATGATACTCTGATTTCCAAAAAAGATGGTCACCACCACTAAGAACTGCTCTCACTAGAGTATCCCAATCACCAGGAGTCAGCCACTCCTCTGTAACAGATTCTAAGATTGCAAGAGTAAAGGGAGCAGTGGCACCGTATTGTGACACTGAATTTTTTAATTCTTTAATAATTTGAAAGTTAAACCCTGTGTGATGTCTCCACGCAACTCCTTGAGCATCTCTAGTCTCTGATACAGGGAAAACCTTAACCTCTCCCTCCTCTGGCTGATCTGTGGCTGAACTAAAACCAGAGGACAGGGGTTGCCTTTGGACTCCAGGTTGAGGAACTCGAGGACCTGAGGAATTTTCCTTGCCCTCTTGAGACCTCTTCCCTGTCTTTAATTTTTGTATCTGATTAATTAAGTCCTGATACTCTTCCTCTAACTCTATTTGTTGTTTAAGGAGAGAAATTTGTTGTTTAAGAAAAGAAATTTTGTCCTGCAACTCCTTTCTGTGATCTTCAACCACCATCTCCATAGCAGGAGCATCTGGAGGTGGAGGAGCACAGGGAGGGGGCCTTCGGGAAGAAGGCCATTCAGGATCAAAATATTTGGCTGCCTCTTCCTCTAGGTCAGCACAGTCTGGCTCTGACAAATTGATTACTTCAACCTTTGGTCCTATTTTGGATTCTATGTGTTTCTTTTTCTTTTGGGCATGAAAGGCAACATTTAAACAGCGAAACAAAAGCAGACAATTGATACACGTAAACAGCAAGCAACAGAACAAAACCAGAGAGTTGAGTTCAGGCTGACTTATTTCTTGCCCCATTATTACTATGACTTACTGGTCTCCACACGGCAGTTTTCTGTGGCAATCACCTCTGTTTCACCTCTGAATTTTTCAGTCGATCCTCCTTCCAGTAACGTCCCTCACTGGGTCTCTGGTTCTTGCTGCCGCACGTCTGGGCGCCACTTTGTAACTGCCGTTTCTTTTGTAACGGCCGTCGGGTTCTGCTACTTTG
>NW_021623429.1:6568-8565 GCF_004785775.1 Grammomys surdaster | reverse complement strand
TAGATGCTGATGTGGATGTCAGGAAGTGCATGCTCATAAGAGCCTGACATAGCTGTCTCCTTAGAGGTCTGCAAGAGTCTGACATATTCAGAGGCAGATGCTCACAACTAGCCATTGAACTGATCATGGGGTTCTCAATGGAGGAGTTAGAGTGAATACCATTGGAGCTGAAAGGGTTTGTGGCCCCATGAGGAGAGCAACAATACCAACCAACCAGAGCTCCCAGGGTCTAAACCACCAGCCTGGGAGCACTTAGGGAGGGATCCATGGCTTCCGCTGTATACATAAGAGCGGAGGGCCCTGCTGGGCATAGGTGGAAGAAGAGATCCTTGACCTCATGAAGGCTGGATGCCCTAGGGGGTGGGAATTTGAGGGTGGGGAGGTGGGAGTGGGGGGGTAGGTAGGGGTTACATCCGCAGAGAAGAAGGAGGAGGGGTAAGGGGATTGGGGGTTCCTGGGTGGGTGGGGGATGGGGTAAGGGGACAACATATGAAATGTAAATAAAACATCCAATAAAAAAAAAAAGAGAATCCCATACAGTTTTGGCCACAGGCCAATCTGATGAAGGCATTTTCTCAACTGAAGTTCCATCTTCCTAGATGACTCCAGCTTATGTTGAATTAGCAAAAACCTAATCAGCATAATATGTTAGTGTACTCACAGGTTCTAGAGATTAGGACCTGACTATCTTTGGAAAATCATTATTTAGCCTTAATGTTTTGGTCCAGAAATTCTGAGGAAATAGGGACAAGGATTCAACTAGAAGAATGTTTACATGCAAGACCAAGCACTGATTTGATCCTAAAAGGCAAATTTCAAGTCACCATAAAAGGCTGTAGTGTTGGTTGTTTCTCTGAATTGTTCTAATTATGGATCCTTCAGTTATACCTACTAGTGTCTGTAGTTCAAATACAAGTTATTAATATTAACATTAGAACCCGGCATGGGCTAAGGATTTGGATGGGAACAGTTTTTATGTGAAGGACAATGTGCAGGAGGGCATGGACAAGAGGTTGTGGTCAGAAGGATCAACAGCAAGAGCACCAGTTGAGATTCCTCTTTAGACTTTAGACAGCATAATCCCGAGTCAGAATTATCGTCAAAGCATCACTGAAAAAGAAGAATGGTATTATGATTAAGAAAATTGCCTTCATTGTCAGATATGATCATTCCATTAAGAAGTCATGTCTGAGATCATCGGGTCCTGCCTGGCAGATAAGCTGCCACGCAAGTACTCTAGATTCACAGGTGATGTTGAGAGGAGTCTGAATAGTGGCTTGTCTTGAAGCTTGAGGCTTCTGACAGCATTGTGAATGTAAGAGTAAAGCACAGAATGGAGATATATTTGACTGTCGCTGTTCAATCATTTGCAGTTCTCAGTAGACAAGCAGATGTGCAAGAATTAAGAGTTCACTGAGTGACTCAGGAGTCACCCAGAAGAACTGTTTTCTTATACCTTTTATTTATACTAACATTTTATCTTCTTTCTCCACTTATTTACAGGAAATTTCTTTCATCCTTTTCAGTGGTGCACAGTTTGTTTTTAGCCATATCCCATGGCTTCTAGCATGCTGAATTTTTAACCTTTTCATTTTTTTTTAATTTCCTTTACTCCAACCACTGACTAGTTAGCCATACTTGATAACTGCTACCATCTCAAACTGGAATTCCTTTCTGACCACAACCTCCTGTTCTCTCATGTTTCCCCACTCCAATCAGTCTGGCCTTTGACTGCATTGTTATTTCTAGGTTCTCAGTGCAGAGCTGCATGAGCTAACCAGCATTACCAGCCAAAGGCAAAGAATCTTGATATTGTATGTCCTGCTCAGACCTGCCTTGACCAAGAACATGACTTAGGTGAAGTTTTAAAGATATGAGGTTCTCTTGACCTCATGAAGGCTGGACGCCCCAGGGGGTGGGAATTTTGAGGGTGGGGAGGTGGGAGTGGGAGGGTAGATAGAGGTTACATCCACAGAGAAGAAGGAGGAGGGGTGAGG
>NW_021623429.1:0-6468 GCF_004785775.1 Grammomys surdaster | reverse complement strand
AGGGGTAAGGGGATTGGGGGTTCCTGGGTGGGTGGGGGATGGGGTAAGGGGACAACATATGAAATGTAAATAAAACATCCAATAAAAAAATTAAAAAAAAAAGATATGAGGTTCTTAAAGGTAAAAAAAAATTAAAGATGTGTTGACATAGGAAAACTCAGGGCAAAGTATAGTTTAAAATTATTTTTCCTTTGCTTCCCCTTACCCTGAGGTTTTCCTATATGCTAAAGCATATTCCACATTTAATGTCTACTTTTTTTTTCAACTACTTCTGAAATCTCAAGTTTTTTTCAGTTGTGATACAGAGAACAGAAACCATGTTACTTAGATTGCTAGGCACATTCTCTCTACTGCACCACATCCCAATCCCTCCAGAACCAGTATGGGTTCTGAATGTCCTACAACCAAAGCATGTGATCTCTTTAGGAGTAGGGTATTACTATATAGTTCCATTGAACAACCAGCAGCAGGGTCAATAGCCTATAGTGTTTGGGGTTGTGGTAGTTTGAAAAAAAATGGGCCCCATAGGCTCCTAGAGAATGTCATCATTTGATTAGGATTAGGACTTGTGGCCTTCTTGTAGTAGGTGTGGCCTTATTGGAGGCCTAGTGTGTCACTGGGGGTGGGCTCTGAGGTTTCAGAAACTCAAGCCAGGTCCAGTGGCTCACTCTCTCTTCCTGCTGCCTGCAGATCAGGATATAGAACTCTCAGCTCCTTCTCAAACACCATGTCTGCCTGTGTGCCATCCTGCTTCTCACCATGACAGTAATGAATTAAAACTCTGAACTGTAAGCCAGCCCCAATTAAATGTTTTCCTTTATAAGAGTTGCTGTGGTTATAGTGTCTCTTCACAGCAAGAAACCCTAACTAAGACATGGTCCTCACAACAAGACAACAACTTGTAGGGAGGGAGAGCTCATGCCAGACACTAGAATTTCTGGGAGTTTTTTGTCCCACACATATAGAATACTTCCATTCAACATTGAAAACTACTTTTTATTTTCTTTTATGTTGTAATTAGGTTTCCTTGTGGCTCTTTCATACACATGTAATTCTAGTTGCTCTTGCTCCTCTCCTGATCCATCCTTTACACTCCTCTACCCTCCGGGTTCTCCCTTCCACCTCCATATCTCCTGTGCTCTGCTGCCTCCCCACCATAAACCTCTTTTCCCTTTCATGTGCCTATTTCTAGTTTTCTGTCTTCTACACACATTCATTCCCACATAAGCACACATATAAAAATCAGAACATAAGTCTGAAGGTGAGCAAGAACATGTGATGTTTTCTTTTTGAGCCTCAGTTACCTAAATTTATATTTCCCAGTTCTACCCATTTTTAGAAATCTATCTTTTCATTTGTAAGAGCTAAATAAAATTCCATTGGGTATATACAACATATTTTCATTATCTGTTCTTCAGGTGATGGACATCCAGGCTGATTCCATTTCCTTGCTATTTTAATATTACGAGGATGTACAAGTATCTCTGTGGTAAGATATAGAATCTGTTAGAAATAGACCCAGTGGTGATATACCTGGGTCATATGGGAGTAATATTTTTAGTGTTATGTGAAGCCTCCAGAATAATTTCTATAGTTGCTATACCAGTTTACACTCTCCTTGGAGCAAATAAGAGTTCTTCTCTACCCAAATCCTTGGCAGCGTTTGTAGTCATTTGTTTCCTTGATGACAGTCATTGTGATTGGAATGTGAAAGATTCTCAAAATAGTTTTAATTTACATTTCCTTGATATCTGAGGATTTGAAATATTTATTGGCCACATGTATTTTTTTCTTTAAAGGACTCAAGTTCCTTAGCACATTTTTAATGGTTGTTTTCTTGTTGCATATTTTTATTTTTTAAGTTCTTTGCATATTATAGATATTATGATGTATAGCTTGCAAAAATTCTTTCATCCTGAAGGCTGTCTTTTCATTCAACTGTTTTCTTTGCTGTATGGTCTTTAAGTTTTCATGAGATTCTATTTGTTGATTTTGGGCCCGATTTTCTGAGCAACTATTGTCCTAACAGAAAGTCCTTTCCTATGTTTGAATGAGTCCCTATGTTCCCTCTGGCACTTTCAGTTTCAAGTTTTATGTGAAGGTCTTTGATCTACTAGGACTTAATTCATGCACAGGGTGAAAGATAGGGATCTTGTTTCAGTCTTCTATGTGGAGATACCCAGTTTTCCCGGCACTGTTAAAGAAGCTGTCCTTACTCCAATGACTATTTGTAGAATCTTTGACAAAAATCAGGTCCTGTCTTGGGTTTATGTCTGTACTTTCTCTTCTATTTCATTGATCTATAATATCTGTTTTTTTAAATGATATTTGTGAGTATATGATTGTGGGGGGGGGAGTGGGGTTGGAAGTCAGTTTGCTCCATCTACCATATGGGTTCCAGAGATCTGACTTAGGTCCTAAGGTTTGGCACCAGGCCTCTTATCTACCTGAGCCATCTCACAGCCCCACATCTGTTTATTCCAGTACCATATGTTCATTTTCCTCTTTCCACACTCCCCTTCTTTTCCAACAAAATAATCACTTTCCTTATGGCATTTCCCTCCATACCTTACTTCAGGTGACTCTCCCTCATAGGCACTCCTCTTTCTCTCTCTACCCTCGTCTTCCACATTGGACCTTGGACCCTTTTGCTCCCAGTAGTCTCACTCCCACTTCTTTAAACTTATCTTTTTCTTGTCTCACTGACATTTTTCAGGTTCCCAGACCTTTACCTACATTCATTAATACATATGTTTAATAATTAAAATCCATAATTTGCTTATAAGCAAGAACACACATGTTTATTTTTCAGATCTTGGGCAACTTTGCTTAATATGTTTTCCAGTTTTATCCATTTTCCTGAAAACTAAATTTTTTTGTGGCTAAGTAAAGTTCTACTGGGCATGTAAACCAGATTTCCATTATCCATCAGTTAATAGGTATCTATGTTGATTGTTTCTTTGCTACTTTGAAGAGATGAATGGTGAACCTTGATATGCAAGTGTCTCTTTAGCTGGATGTGGAGTTGAATATACATCCAGGAATTGCATAGCTGGGTAATAGTTTAAGTCTATTTTTAAAGAAGCCTCCAGAATGATTTCCACAGTGGCTATACCAATTTGCACCCTCAAACAGTGACTAAGGGCTCCTCTTTACCCACATCTCTGTCATCACTTGTTATTTGCTTTCTTGAATGACAATTATAGTGACTGGGTGTGATAGAATCTCAAAATAGTTTTCATTTCTATTTCTGTGATTCTAAGAATATTGAACAGCTTTTTTTTTAAAATATATTGGCCATTGTATTTCTTTTTAGAACTTTCTTGTCCATGGGCCCATTTGTTGACTACCAGTTTTGTTTTGGAGAGTGGACTTGTTGCTTATATATTGCATTTCTTTATATCATCTAGATACTAATCCTCTGTCAGATGTATATTAGGCAAAATGTTTCTCCCATTCTGTAGGAGTCTGTTCACTCTGCTAATACTTTGCTGTGCAGAAGAGCTTTACTTCTGTGTAATCACATCTGTCAATTCTTGGGGCTATTTACTATAGTATTAGAATTTTATTAAAAATTTTCTACCTAGCACCCATATCCTAGTGTCTGCCTTATATTTTCCTTTAGCAATTTCAGTGTTTCTAGTTTTAAATAAAGGTGTTTGATTCCATTTAAATTGGTGTGTGTGTATGTATGTATGTATGTATGTATGTGTGCGTGTGTGTGTCCTAGATAATTGTCAAGAAAGTCTTCATAAAATCATTCAGTGACATAGAAAGGAAACATTACAGAGAAATTCCCCAGCAGATATCAAATAGAACTAGAGCACTTTTGGCAGGGAGAATAAAGACTCCATGGTGTGGGGAAGCTCAGGTCTCTTACTGGGAAAGGAAAGAATAGTGCTAAGAGACAGGTGAAGTCTCTAACAACTTTTGAAGATATAAATATTTTGTCTCTATGTCCATTTACCACTCTTGGAAATCATCTTTACCATGATCCTTTAAACAAGCAGGGAGTGGAGCATCTGGTCAGATAGGTTTGCCATGAAGTTTCTGACTATCTCTTGGTTCCTGTGAGATCTAGAATCAACACAAATGTTTTCATGTAGAGCCTATAATAGCAGATCTAAGTGAACTTTACTGAACTCTCAAAAGACATCTTACTATATGCCAAGGAAAAACTATTTTCGAGGAATAATTAAAGTGGGAAGTGGCTAAGGATAAGATTAAATTTTAGAAGATAAAAGTTTCTCCATCCCCTACCTAAACATAGTAAAAGCAATTTACAGCAAACCAGTAGCCAACATCAAGCTAAATGGAGAGAAACTTGAAGCAATCCCACTAAGATCAGGGACTAGACAAGGTTGCCCACTCTCCCCCTACCTATTCAATATAGTACTGGAAGTCTTAGCCAGAGCAATTAGACAACAAAAAGAAGTCAAAGGGATACAAATAGGAAAGGAAGAAGTCAAAATATCGCTATTTGCAGATGATATGATAGTATACTTAAGTGACCCCCAAACTTCCACCAGAGAACTCCTAAACCTGATAAACAACTTCAGCAAAGTGGCTGGTTATAAAATCAACTCAAACAAATCAGTAGCCTTCCTCTACATGAAAGATAAACAGACTGAAAAAGAAATTAGGGAAATGACACCCTTCACAATAGTCACAAATAATATAAAATACCTTGGTGTGAATCTAACCAAGCAAGTGAAAGACCTGTATGACAACAACTTCAAGTCCCTGAAGAAAGAAATCGAAGAAGATCTCAGAAGATGGAAAGATCTCCCATGCTCATGGATTGACAGGATTAATATAATAAAAATGGCCATCTTGCCAAAAGCAATCTACAGATTCAATGCAATTCCCATTAAAATCCCAACTCAGTTCTTCACAGAGTTAGAAAAGGAAATTCTCAAATTCATATGGAATAACAAAAAACCCAGGATAGCGAAAACTATTCTCAACAATAAAAGAAATTCTGGAGGAATCACCTTCCCTGACCTCAAACTGTACTACAGAGCAATAGTGATAAAAACTACCTGGTATTGGTACAGAGATAGGCAGGAAGATCAATGGAATAGAATTGAAGACCCAGAAATGAACCTACACACCTATGGTCACTTGATCTTTGACAAAGGAGCTAAAACTGTCCAGTGGAAAAAGGAAAGCATTTTCAACAAATGGTGCTGGTTCAACTGGAGGACAATATATAGAAGAATGAAAATTGATCCATTCTTATCTCCTTGTACAAAGCTCAAGTCTAAGTGGATAAAGGACCTCCACATAAAACCAGATACACTGAAACTAATAGAAGAGAAGGTGGGGAAGAACTTCGAATACTTGGGCACAGGGGAAAAGTTCCTGAACAGAACACCAATGGCATATGCTCTAAGATCAAGAATTGACAAATGGGACTTCATAAAATTGCAAAGTTTCTGTAAGGCAAAGGACAATGTCAATAGGACAAAACGACAACCAGCAAATTGGGAAAAGATCTTTACCAATCCTACATCTGGTAGAGGGCTAATATCCAATATATACAAAGAATTCAAGAAATTAGATTCCAGACGACCAAATAACCCTATTAAAAAATGGGGTATAGAGCTTAAGAAAGAATTTTCAACTGAGGAAACTCGAATGGCCGAGAAGCACCTAAAGAAATGTTCAGCATCCTTAGTCATCAGGGAAATGCAAATCAAAACAACCCTGAGATTCCATCTCACACCAGTCAGAATGGCTAAGATTAAAAACTCAGGTGATAATAGATGCTGGCGAGGGTGTGGAGAAAGAGGAATACTCCTCCATTGTTGGTTGGACTGCAAGATGGTGCAACCACTTTGGAAATCAGTCTGGCGGTTCCTCAGAAAATTGGACATAGCATTACCTGAGGATCCAGCTATACCAATCCTAGGCATATACCCAGAAGATGCTCGAACATATAACAAGGACATATGCTCAACTATGTTCATAGCAGCCTTATTTATAATAGCCAGAAGCTGGAAAGAACCCAGATGTCCTTCAACTGAGGAATGGATTCAAAAAATGTGGTATATTTACACAATGGAGTATTACTCAGCTATTAAAAACAATGAATTCGAGAGGTTCCTAGGTAAATGGATGGAACTAGAAATTATCATCCTGAGTGAGGTAAGCCAATCACAAAAGAACACACATGGTATTCACTCACTGATTATTGGATATTAGCCCAGAACCTTGAAATGCCCAAGATTCAACTCACAGGCCACATGAAGCTCATGAAGAAGGAAGAGCAAATGGGGGTGATTCGGTCCTTCTTAGAAGGAGCAACAAAATACTCAAGGGAGCAAATATGGAGACAAAGTGAGGGACAGAAACTGAAGGAGGGGCCGTCTGAACACCATTCCACCTGAGTATCCATCCCATGTGCAGTCACCAAAGGTAGATGCTGATGTGGATGTCAGGAAGTGCATGCTCATAAGAGCCTGA
>NW_021623428.1:0-6172 GCF_004785775.1 Grammomys surdaster | reverse complement strand
GCCCTAATAAATAACCTCGCAATTGCTCCGGTATATGGTGTCTCGAGCAGATTACTGGGTGGTCGTGACTTTCTGAGACTTGAGAGAGGGTCTCCCCTCTGCGGAGGTCTTCATTGGGGGCTCGTCCGGGATTTGCGACCACCCTGATCTCTGAGACCCCCACTGGGAGGTAAGGGCACCGCGGTTTTTTTGTGTCTTTTGTGTGTCTATCCGTCTTGTTTGGAATTCTGGAAAGTGCACTTCGGTGGTTTGGCTTGGCAGCTGTTTCTGTCCCGTAAGAGACAGCAAACCTTTTGTCTCGGCAGGAGGCGAATGGGTGACCAGCAGACGTGCTAGGATGGTTACCACTGCCACAACCCGGGAGACGTCCCGGGAGAGGAAGGGACCCCAGGGACGCCTGGTGGGTGCCCGTCTGGAGGCCGGGGAGGACACTGTGGTCCTCATGCTAGAGGAGGTGTGAGAGACCTCCTGGCCATCTGTTTTTCTGTATTGGTGTTGGCTTTCTCGGTTGAGACGGCTTTGTGTAGTTGTTTTGTCTGTGTTTTGTGTTACTCATGATGTGATAGGGACAATGGACTGTGTGCTTGTGCTTATGAGGTGTCTGTGCCCATGGCATGGGGCAACTGTCTGTGTACTGTGTTTGTGAAGTTTCTGTGCACCCTTGGCAGGGGCGACTGACTGTGTAGCCTGGTTTCTGTGCTCGTGGCAGGAGTGGGAACCAGGCAAGCCAAGGAGGGCAATTTGCGACCCTGGGAGAGGGTCAGGTTATGAATTCCGGGAGGGAATTCGTGGGAAGTGGAAGCAGTGGGACAGATGTGTCGGCACACTGCAGGCCACAGTTCTCTAGAAGACACTCTGGAGTACGTTTGTATGAGAGATAGGGTCAGAAATGACCCCTTCTCTGTCTGAAGGTGGTCTATGGCCACTGCCGCCTGGGACAGCGTCTGTTGAAGCTCTCGTGGCTGTGTGTGTCTGGGTCTAATTCTGTGTTGTTCATTGCTGGTGATGTAAGAAATCTGTTAATTAGGTCCAGCATGGACTGGCCATGTCATCTGGTTATTAGGTTCTCTCACCAGCAGTCTTTCATGCCTTGATTGTGTAACCTGTCTCTGCACCTGTGACAGGAGCGAGAACTGTCTGTATGCGGTATATCCACCGCCCGTGATGGGGGTGAACTGACTGTGTTTTTCTCTGTTTTCTTGATGAACTGTTTGTGTGTTTTTGGACTGTGACTGACATTATTTTGGACTGAATCTACTGTGTTAAATATCCTGAGTTAACAAGAGTTAACATGAGTTAGCATGGCCATTGGCAGAAAAACAGCTAAAACAATTGTCTGATCTCCGCGGTGTGTTAGCAAAAGAAAGAGAACTCTCTGGCCCCTACAGGAGAGATTCTTGGTTATGCTTTCTATGTCTATTGTGAGTCCTTGGCGCCAAATTTGTCCATGTGTGTCGTTGTCTGTCTTTGTTTTATTAGAATAAATGTCTGTTCTATGTTTCATGTATAGAAAGAAAGATAAAAAGGGTTAAAACTTATAGGCAAGTCCCCCTGCTCTGTGGATGAAAGTGAGACACAGCAGGAGGAGCCCTGGCAAAAATGATTCTTTACACAAGCTGCTCTTAGAGAGGCTAAGAACTTTTTGGCTTTCTTGGTAAAGAAACTGATTTTCTTTTCTTCCCCCAAGATTGAAAAGGAGATTTCAGTGTAAAGTTTTATCTGGGATCAAATAAGGCCTTGATAGGCCGCTAAAAGGACAGGTAGGATTTTTAGAGACCCTCAGGCAGGAGTCTTGGTTACACAATTGGCTTATGAGAATGATAACTACAGTCTAAGCCATGCTTTCACAGTGCTGAGGTGTTAAGGAATGTTCTGGGTATGGGGACATAGGTCATTTTAGGAAAGACTCCAAAAAAAAATAGAGACATAGACAGACAGAAGAATCACTCCTCTGGAATCTGTTCTCAGTGTAGGACAGATAATCGTTGGGCCAGGCCTCAGGAAATAGGCCCAAATTAAGAACTTTCATATTTGAGTTAAGACAAAGCTCAGAGTGAGCTCAGCAGAAGCTGGTGTGACATTCCTGTTGTCATGGTCTCTCTGACTAGTCCCTGGAAAGGTGTTTCTGGAATTTGTTTTATTACCTTGCTTCTTCCTTGGGGAAGACAGGTCAGCCTCAGACCCAAGGACATTTGAAAGAGACAGTTTATGGTCCAGGAGCTATATAATGATTATGCTGGAGAGATTAGAATTACAGCCTGACTTGCCTACTCCAGCTGCCATTCCAAGAAATGCATATGGAATTATTATAGATTTTGAAGAGTGGGTTTTTTTTTTTACTGTTCCTTTAAGATGAGAGGTTTACATGCAGTGAGTATGCTTGTAATTTTTTTTTTTTTTGAGAGTCCATGAAGCGATATCACTAGAAAGTTTTGCCTCAGGAAATGGCTAATAGCCTTATAACAAGTTAAGAGTGAGAAAAGTAAAAACAAAACAAATCAAAACAAAAAAAACAGTTTCAATTGACTTTTAGAGCCCTGCCTTGGTCTCATTGATTATTGAGTTTAGCAGGTGACAAGGTGCTTCTTTTGAAATCACAGCCAGAAAAAGTAAGAAAATTTTGTTTGAAAAAAAATATAAATTGTGCATTTAAAAGTATAAGAATGTTCTGCATGTCTCGGTTATAGATTATTTGGCCTATAAGGTATTGGGTATGGTTAAGAATTTGCAACCTTGGTAAAAGAAAGTTGGCCTAAAGCTGGTATCTCAGATTTGGAGTAATTCAGAAACCAGATGTATAGAGATAGGATTTAAAACAATGTCTCTTATGAGTTATTAAAAGCTGCACTATCATGCATTCATGAATAAGAACTGACAGCCAACTTTGTAACCTGAAAGTAATGCATTTAGTGTTGATTTTAGAGAAAATGGATTGTTTACATTGTTAAAAGTTGGTTTTGTTTCTCATAATTATGGTTACACTCTAGTATTACAAAAAGAAACTTTAAAAAGTATAGTGAAACAGTGGCTGCATTTGGCAGTTCAATCGTGAGCTCCAGAAATTTTGACTCACTCATGTTTATGGTTGAAAAGAAGATAGAGCAGGTGGAAATGATTGCTAGAGTAAGAAAAAATAAGAACAGCTGTGACACAGTACCAGCCTGTTGTCAATTAGATACAGTGGTTAAGACAAATTTAGCCCCCCCACTTAAGAAAGAGAAGAGATATCTGTGGGGTTCTTAGAAGACTAATCACCCCTCCTTTCCAGACAACCCAGCCAGTCTGACGGGACTGGTAGAGTCTTTGATGTTTTCCCTCCAGCCCACCTGGGATGATTGTCAATAGAGTTTACAGGTTCTCTTTACTACTGAAGAGAAGGAAAGTATTCTATTAGAAGCCTGTAAGAACGTTCCTGGTGACAACGGGCAGCCTACGCAGCTTCCCAATGAGATTGATGCCGGATTCCCCCTTAACTGCAGGTAAGGGGCCGCTGGTGGTCTACCATCGGGCTCTAGCGGGTCTCCAAGGGCAGCGAGATGGCCCACCAATTTGGCCAAGGTAAGAGAAGTCATTCAGGGACCAAACGAGCCACTGTCTGTGTTTCTTGAGAGGTTACTGGAAGATTTAGTTAAGGAGGCAGAGAAAGTATAAGAGAGAAAAGAGAAAAAAGGCAGGTGAGATTGCAGGCGAGAAGGATTTTGGCCGCAGTGCAGGAGAGAAAGGCAAAAGATAGGATAGGAATTAGACAGACAGAAAACCTAGGTGACAAAGGCGGAAGCCCCAGATATCAGTGAATGGCAAGCAGATTTCCCAAAAGTTTGGGTTGAAACTGAAGAAGCCAGGCACTAATGATTACAAGCCAATACAAGATCTAAGAAAAGTCAATAAGGGAGTACAAGACACTTAACCTCCTCAGTTCGCTCCCCCCAGAGAGGACTTTTGGCAGCATCAACTTTCCAGCAGCCCCCTGACTGATGGATGACTAATACTCGCATGATGCACTATCAGAGCCTGTTGTTGACTGAAAGGGGTGATCTTTGCACCTCCGGCCATCTTGAATCCTGCCACCTTGCTGCCTGTGACTGACGACTCTTCTCCCATCCATCACTGTGTTGATATCCTGGCAGAAGAAACAGGTACTCGGAGCGACCTGAAGGACCAGCCCTGGCCAGGAAGTCTTAACTGCTATACAGATGGCAGCAGTTTCGTGGTAGAAGGTAAGCGAATGGCGGGAGATTCAGTGGCAGATGGAAAGTGAGTACTGATATGCCTTTGCCACGGCTCATATACATGGTGCAATTTATAGACAAAGAGAGCTGCTGACAACTACAGAAATACTGAGCCTCTTTAAACCAAAACCAAAGGGCTCAGGACACTGTTGCAAAAAGGAAATCAGATGGCTGACATGGCTGCCTAGAAAGCTGCCCAGAGAGCAATGATTCTAGCAGTAAGGGTTCCAGAGACTATTTTGACACTCGAGATACCAGTTTCAGATATGCCACCAACGACCATCAAGTGATAGACAATTTGGGCTTTCACTCTGAAACCCCTTATGGGGTAATAAAAAACTGAGATGGTAAATTAATTCTCCCACAAGAAGAACGACTGTCTGATTTGGCGAAAGCTGTGGTGAGAAACTATAGAGCTTGTGCCTTAACCAATGGGAAGAGACTGAGGGGCGACTGGCCCAGAGCTTACTGGGAGATGGACTTCACAGAAGTCAAGCTGGCAAAATATAGAAAGAAGATCCTAGAAGAAATCTTTCCAAGGTTTGGAATACCCAAGGTAACTAACTGGGTCTGTTAATGGTCTTTGTTGCCCAGTTTAGTTAGGGACTGGCCACACAGCTGGGGATTAATTGGAAATTACATTGTGCTTATAAACCCCAGAGTTCAGGACAGATAGAGAGGATAAATAGAACAATTAAGGAGACCTTAACCAAATTAACATTAGAGACCGGTGGTAATGACTAGACAGCCCCCCTTCCCTTTGCCTTGTTCTGAGTGTGGAACACTCTAGAGTGATTTAAGCTTACACCCTTTGAGATTTTGTGTGGGGTACCTCTGCCACTTACTGGGGCGGGCAGAATGAATGATCCTAATGCTGTCCTTTCTAAATCCTTGTTTGCCTACATAAAAGCACTTAAAATGGTCTGACTCGAGGTCTGAGAACAGCTGAAAGGGGCCTACGAGACTAGAGACCCGAGTGTGACGCGGTTCTAGTTCAACACCACCAAGCTGCCTGCGATGTCCGACCATGTTTGGCCTGTGGAGAAACGAGCTATACCGGTGGGAGCAGGCGACCAGCAGCAACAACGACTTGAAGCCTCTGGGAGAGGCCGGTGCAGCATTACAGAGGACACTAGAAACCCTGTGGGTGTGGCCAATGGCGGGCAGAACAAACATGAGGCAGCCTTTCAGGACATGCTTCAGGAATTAGACATTACCACTCTGATATTTTCCCTGGTCCTCTTTTGATTCTGTTTTTTTCTTCTTAAACAGATCAGTTACCTTTGTTAGAGAGAGAGTTAGTGCTGTTCAGCTTTTATTGCTATGCCATCAATATCAAACCCTCAGACAGGGAAATAGAAGCTATAAAGATACTGAAATGCAAGATCTGTAATCAGATTTACATTAAAAGAAGTGGAGTTAAGTTTTTATGATTAAAAACTATCATTAGAAAAAAATGGGGGAATGTAGAGGGAAAAGTTATGGATACTGGGTATATAGAATCCTTTTTAGATATAAAATATTCTTTAGGCTTTCTTTAGGAATGTGGAAAGACCAGTCACCACTACTGGAACTGGCCGACCCGCAAAGAGAAAGGAAAGAATGCAATTTAGTCAGGTGGAACCAAGCTGAGAACCATAGTGACAGGGCAAGGCGGAAGTGACAGGGCAGGACTACATTCTTGAGAAAGATAAGTGTACAGAGAGTTTTCATCTGATCCTGACTCATGTAGGTTGGGTTCCTTTGGAATGTTCCACTATTTTTATGTTATACCACCCTAGCAACCCCCTCACCCCCTCCTCATTTCCTTGGTTTGTGGTTTTTCCCTTTAAAAACACCCCTCAAACTGGCAGTCGGGGTCAATTCAGCTTCTGCGTGGGCATGCAAATTGACCGGCAGTTAGTTGTCACGCCCTAATAAATAACCTCGCAATTGCTCCGGTA
>NW_021623427.1:0-3890 GCF_004785775.1 Grammomys surdaster | reverse complement strand
TCACTCTAACTCCTCCATTGAGAACCTCATGATCAGTTCAATGGCTAGTTGTGAGCATCTGCCTCTGAATATGTCAGACTCTTGAAGGCCTCTGAGGAGACATCCATATCAGGCCCTTATCAGCATGCACTTCCTGACTTCCACATCAGCATCTACCTTTGGTGACTGCACATGGGATGGATACTCAGGTGGAAAGGTCTTCAAATGGCCCCTCCTTCAGTTTCTGTCCCTCACTTTGTCTCCATATTTGCTCCCTTGAGTATTTTGTTGCTCCTACTAAGAAGAACTGAGTCACCCCCACTTGGTCTTCCTTTTTTATGAGCTTCATGTGGCCTGTGAGTTGCATCTTGGGCATTTCAAGGTTCTGGGCTAATATCCAATAATCAGTGAGTGAATACCATGTGTGTTCTTTTGTGATTGGCTTACTTCACTCAGGATGATAATTTCTAGTTCCATCCATTTACCTAGGAAACTTTCGAATTCGTTGTTTTTAATAGCTGAGTAATACTCCATTGTGTAAATATTCCACATTTTTTTGAATCCATTCCTCAGTTGAAGGACATCTGGGTTCTTTCCAGCTCCTGGCTATTATAAATAAGGCTGCTATGAACATAGTTGAGCATATGTCCTTGTTATATGTTTGAGCATCTTCTGGGTATATGCCTAGGATTGATGAAAGTTTTTGATCTCTACATTTATGAAACTTGTCAAAGGAAGTAGTTCTGTCTAGTTCTTATGTGTACGCATGTGTGCTGCACAAGGGTACACGGTTCGACTGTCTGTCTAAGCATCGTGGAGTGAGTTCATATGGAGGCCAAAGGATAACTTCTGGTGCTTTGTCTCAGACTACAATCACCATGTGGCTTTGAGACCAGTTTTCTCACTGTCCAAAAAAATCTCCGAGGATCCTACTGTCATATATACCATATCATTTTTTTCTTTTCTTTTTGTAAATAGGGGCTCATGAAACCTAAGTTGTTCTCTAACTCTTTGTAATCAGGATGTCTTGAATTCCTACTCTTCCAGCCTCTCCCTCACGAGTGCAGAGATTATAGGTACAGTCCACAAAACTTGGCTTAGGACACATTTTTCTATAAGTTGTTGCTAACAGTTGTTAAAAGTTTCTTAGTAAGTTCTCATTATTTGATATATATAACATTTATCATGCACAACATTTATCACATGGTGGACTGACAACAGGAAGGAAAACTCTAGACCAAGTTTAAGTTTCAAAAGACCCAATAGCCTACTTCCTAGTTCCTATATCCCCAAGAATCAACAACCTCCAAACTCAGTGCCATTGACTTAGGACTAAGAGACTATGAAGATTTTCTATTCAAAAGACAATATCCCATGGATGGCCTACAAGGCTTCATGCCATCCCGAGATGCAAAAGCATGTATGCCATCTCTGAAAATCTTCTAAGTCTTAGCTGTTCTAGTATTGTTTGGAAAGTAATTCTGAGTACAAAGTCACTTCTGTTTAAAGGTAAATGGTGAGCTGTGAGCTCCTATCAGGTCAAAAATGCAATTTGTAATAGAATACACTGGTTCAAAATAATCACTCTCATTCCAAAAGGGATCATATAATAGCTGGGAATGAGTTGTCAGAGCAAAACCAAAACTCATAAAAACAATCAAATCCTATACCTTGATTCCAGCATGTGGAACACACAGTATCATGCGATGAGTTCTGTTGGGCTTAGGTTTGCCTGTGGTCTTGCTTGTTGTAGTTCCACATAGCCTCTCACTTAGGTTACCTCTATAGCTTGACTGCTACTTCCATAATTAGATATTCCATATGTCAGACATCTCCACCAATCTCTACCTTCAGCTTAATCATTTCACATGCCAGAGGATGGGTCAGTAACTCTAAACCTATAACACACTGCCTGGCCTCGTAGACTTTCCTTGATATCTGCATGAAAGCCTCTCTAACCCTTAAGATTTGCATTCCATGTAACTGTAAAACTAGTTTCACATGAACTGCCTCATTGTCTTTTCCATCAATAGCGGGTCTCCTTAGACTACAGGCACATTCACCTCCAAGTGGATCGGAACTCTTAAAACAGTCTGCCCCATGGAAACAGACCCATACGTGGACATGTTTGGGCTGGCTCTTTGCAAGGGAAAGTCTTTGAAATAAATGCACTTTCTCATACCCTTAAGCCTACAGTCCTTGAATCTGGGTAATTCCTCAGATGCCCTCAGGGATCTTTACTGATACAAGGTAATTGATTTCTTACTGATGCTTTTTTTTTTCCAGAAACCAAACCTACCTTAGCCAGAACTCTATATGGGCTTTTCTAACCATTCTGGTAGTTTCTCATATCTTTCATCTCTATTCTCACTCCCAAATATGATGTAATAGTATAAATAAATAAATAAATAAATAAATAAATAAATAAAGCACGCTCAATACATAATGCTACTGCTTGAATGCTGAGAGTCCTTGAAATTAGTCCTACAAACTTAACCAATCCATTACTTTTAAATTCAGGACCCCACAAGTTTAAAAGGCATGGAGACATTGTAGCCACATTCTTTGTGTCAATGTAGCATGAGGGACTGCTAGACAATCTCCCAAGAGGACTCTTTCCTCCTGAAAGCTCACAAGCAGTCCTTAGGGACAATATTGTGAAGCTGTCCTCCAAGAACAATCAGTTATAGCACTGAAGAGATGACTCAGTGTTTAAGAGAAGTTGATGTTACTCTGGAGGACCCAGGTTCACTTTCCACTGCCTCATGGTAGCTCACTAACCCCTCTGTAACTCAAATTCCAGAGGATCTGACGCCACTTCTAGCCTCTGAAGGCACTGGGTGCATGTGCTGACACACATACACACACTAGGCAGCACACCAACGCATATAAAATGAAATAAAAGTCATCTATCAAACTTTCCTTTCAGCTTAGGGCTCTTTACCACAACAAATTTAAAATTGGATCTTTTGGATATAAAGATTTCTCCTTTGAAAATGTTTTTCCTCATTATGTTCTATTTTTCCTTTTATAGAAAATATATTTTGCTTCACATAATATATCCTGATAACAGTTTCCCTTCCTTCTACTCCTCCCTGCCACACCCCCTCCAAAAAAACTGGATCTACTCTCTTTTTGTCTCTCATTAGAAAGCAAACATGCTTTTAAAGGATGATGATATGACATGATAAAGCAAATACTAACAGATTGAAATTGGCAAAAGAGAGAAAAAGAAGAAAAAGGGATAAGTGTTCAACACACAAGCCTATGTGTGACATTTTGTAGTCATCGCCATTGCTAGTTGATGTTAATTCTTTTTTTTTTTTTGTCATCACATTAAAAAGTATCATTTTATTTGGTGGTGGGGGTTCTCACTATTCATGCAGGCTGGTTTGGAAGCCATTATCTATATTAAGTTAGCCCTGAGCACACAAAGATCTGTCTCTGTTTCTGCCTCCCAAGTCCTGGGATTAATGGTGTGCAACACTAGCCTGGCAAGAAAGCATTTTTTTTTTAATTTTTTTATTGGATGTTTTATTTACATTTCATATGTTGTCCCCTTACCCCATCCCCCACCCACCCAGGAACCCCCAATCCCCTCACACCTCCTCCTTCTTCTTTGTGGATGTAACCTCTATCTACCCCCCCCACTCCCACCTCCCCACCCTCAAAACTCCCACCCCCTGGGGCGTCCAGCCTTCATGAGGTCAAGGATCTCATCTTCCACCTGTGCCCAGCAGGGCCCTCCACTCTTATATATTCAGCTAAGGCCCTGGATCCCTCCATAAGTGCTCCCAGGCTGGTGGTTTAGACCCTGGGAGCTGTGGTTGGTTGGTATTGTTGCTCTCCTCATGGGGCCACAAATCCTTTCAGCTCCTTCAGTCTTCACTCTAACTCCTCCATTGAGAACC
>NW_021623426.1:0-2297 GCF_004785775.1 Grammomys surdaster | reverse complement strand
GTAAGAAAGGCTTCTGCTTTGCTCTTAGGCCAAATAGAACCTGAGTTCCTGACTCCCCAAGTGACTGCCACTGTTATCTCTGTGAATTCCGGTCTGCTCTGTGCCCTTCTGCATGTGGTATTAGCTTTGCTTTTCCTGCTGATGCATAGGAATATCAAGTTACCATCAAGCACAAAGCCTTACCTCACATGCATGTCTCCACGGTTCCTGCTGGGTAACTGTTCTCTGGTCTTTGTGCCTTTCCTGGTTGTCTGTTGCCACAATAAAATAACAGTGCTGGGACTAGGTAATTTACAGAGGACAAAAGTTTATTTGGTTTATAGTTCTAGAGGTCAGAGACTCTGAAAGCATGATGTAAGTCTCTGCTCAGTGTGCGAGCAGGCCTTTGTACTGTCCTGGCATATGGTTAAATGGGCGTAGCATAGTGGGGCAGAGCAAACTTGCTACCTTGGCTTTCTATGTCTCTGCAAAGCCATTAATGCCACCACAGGGACCCGTCCCCATGATATCTACTTATCTCCCCAAAACTTGCACCTTCAAATAGCATAGGCATAAGAATCTTTAGGAAGGACCCACTCAAACCACAGCACACATCTTCTCTTTTTCACCCATGACCGTGATAGCCAATCCTAGAACAAGGCCTTGATTTAGCATCAGTCATAACAGATCTACTTCCCTCTCCAAGCCTTTCAGAATTCTCAAACCCTCTTCAAACTTTTCCAGACTGGAAACACTGCTGGTTACATGTGTGACTATATTTAATTTCCATACCAGCTCTGCCTATAGAGTATATTTTCCAGTTTGACAGAGGCAGAAGCTGACAATGAAGCGATTTGCCCTGTGTCTCACGCCCAGTCTGTGGGAAGCAGAACTAGATCCACACATGCGCATCTGACTCCAGGGCCTGGAGAAGCAGGAGGTCCTGGCCAAGCTGCACCCCTTAAGGGAGAATCACTCTGGCCATCATTTCCCCTGCTTCTTAACTAATAGAGCCATCACTAAGGCTCCTGGATCTTCACATTTCCCAGTAACCAATGTGAGTTAATATTGAACTTTAAAACATGGCTTAACTTATGAAATATTTCAAATATGCGGAATATCTAGAGAATAACATAGCAGACATTCTCATACTCAACATTAAAAAAAATGCTTTCTTCTTCTCATTCAGCTTAATTTTATTTCATATCCTTCCTTTTGTTATTTTGTTATGTTGAGATAAGGCCCCATGTAACCCAGGCTCGCCTCAGACTCACTATGTAGCTTAGGTTAGCCCCAAACTACTGATCCTCCTGCCTTCATGCCTCTAGTGCTTCAATTACAGGCATGTGCCACTGTGTTCAGCTTTATATCAGACCTTAAAATACACTATGATGACCTGGATTCAGTATCAGTGCTGCCAAGAAGAAAAATATATAAAGGTGGTTTTTTTGTTTTATTTTGTTTTGTTTTTAGCATTTTGCAAGCATCCATCAATATAAATGGAAAAGTAGCTGTGCTGTTAGAATGCCAACAAATGGCAAAGAGCAGCTAAATGAATAAATTTGATTTATGTGCTGAGATAAAAGGGAACTTCTAAATACACAAAGACAACATAGTAGCACTGTGTGCACTGGAAAGACCAATGACAAACTCCTATCAACGTTCAGAGCTGCTTTCTTAGGCTTCTCTGACACTGACTCGGTGTATCCTCAGTTCTCTCTGTTCCTGCCTTCACTCTCCATCTTACAAACTTTCCTGAAGTCCCAGTTTATCTCCTCCTAACCGGCCACCTGGGCCCAGCCACGCACTGCCAGCCTGACCGGAAATCCACACAGTAGTTCCCAATGATCTGTTGTGTGTTGAGGCATTACCCAGGGCTTTCTCCTGAGACACCATTGATTGTGTTCATCTACAAATACTCACTTAAACCTCAAATGATGTGGTTTGTTGTGTGTTTGGAATTCCCCACAGCCTGGTTGCGTGACAAAACATGAGAAAAGACCCCGGAGAACATATTTGGGCAACTGTGCATGGGGCTGGAGTGCTTCTTAGCAATGTAGGCTGTGCAAGCATTTTGGAATACTGCTTCAGTATATCTTTTGAAAATGAAGATGCTCCTACTTTTTATGGCCCAACAACCTGTAGTAGAATCCTAATGGAAGAATGCTCAATATGGATGAGGAGTGCAGGACATGGATGAAGGATGCACAGCAGGGATGCAGGATGCACAACAGGGATGCAGGATGCACAGCATAGATGCAGAGTGCACAGCAGGGATGCAGGATGCACAGCAAAGATGCAGAGTGCACAACAGGGAT
>NW_021623425.1:0-2297 GCF_004785775.1 Grammomys surdaster | reverse complement strand
ATCCCTGTTGTGCACTCTGCATCTTTGCTGTGCATCCTGCATCCCTGCTGTGCACTCTGCATCTATGCTGTGCATCCTGCATCCCTGTTGTGCATCCTGCATCCCTGCTGTGCATCCTTCATCCATGTCCTGCACTCCTCATCCATATTGAGCATTCTTCCATTAGGATTCTACTACAGGTTGTTGGGCCATAAAAAGTAGGAGCATCTTCATTTTCAAAAGATATACTGAAGCAGTATTCCAAAATGCTTGCACAGCCTACATTGCTAAGAAGCACTCCAGCCCCATGCACAGTTGCCCAAATATGTTCTCCGGGGTCTTTTCTCATGTTTTGTCACGCAACCAGGCTGTGGGGAATTCCAAACACACAACAAACCACATCATTTGAGGTTTAAGTGAGTATTTGTAGATGAACACAATCAATGGTGTCTCAGGAGAAAGCCCTGGGTAATGCCTCAACACACAACAGATCATTGGGAACTACTGTGTGGATTTCCGGTCAGGCTGGCAGTGCGTGGCTGGGCCCAGGTGGCCGGTTAGGAGGAGATAAACTGGGACTTCAGGAAAGTTTGTAAGATGGAGAGTGAAGGCAGGAACAGAGAGAACTGAGGATACACCGAGTCAGTGTCAGAGAAGCCTAAGAAAGCAGCTCTGAACGTTGATAGGAGTTTGTCATTGGTCTTTCCAGTGCACACAGTGCTACTATGTTGTCTTTGTGTATTTAGAAGTTCCCTTTTATCTCAGCACATAAATCAAATTTATTCATTTAGCTGCTCTTTGCCATTTGTTGGCATTCTAACAGCACAGCTACTTTTCCATTTATATTGATGGATGCTTGCAAAATGCTAAAAACAAAACAAAATAAAACAAAAAAACCACCTTTATATATTTTTCTTCTTGGCAGCACTGATACTGAATCCAGGTCATCATAGTGTATTTTAAGGTCTGATATAAAGCTGAACACAGTGGCACATGCCTGTAATTGAAGCACTAGAGGCATGAAGGCAGGAGGATCAGTAGTTTGGGGCTAACCTAAGCTACATAGTGAGTCTGAGGCGAGCCTGGGTTACATGGGGCCTTATCTCAACATAACAAAATAACAAAAGGAAGGATATGAAATAAAATTAAGCTGAATGAGAAGAAGAAAGCATTTTTTTTAATGTTGAGTATGAGAATGTCTGCTATGTTATTCTCTAGATATTCCGCATATTTGAAATATTTCATAAGTTAAGCCATGTTTTAAAGTTCAATATTAACTCACATTGGTTACTGGGAAATGTGAAGATCCAGGAGCCTTAGTGATGGCTCTATTAGTTAAGAAGCAGGGGAAATGATGGCCAGAGTGATTCTCCCTTAAGGGGTGCAGCTTGGCCAGGACCTCCTGCTTCTCCAGGCCCTGGAGTCAGATGCGCATGTGTGGATCTAGTTCTGCTTCCCACAGACTGGGCGTGAGACACAGGGCAAATCGCTTCATTGTCAGCTTCTGCCTCTGTCAAACTGGAAAATATACTCTATAGGCAGAGCTGGTATGGAAATTAAATATAGTCACACATGTAACCAGCAGTGTTTCCAGTCTGGAAAAGTTTGAAGAGGGTTTGAGAATTCTGAAAGGCTTGGAGAGGGAAGTAGATCTGTTATGACTGATGCTAAATCAAGGCCTTGTTCTAGGATTGGCTATCACGGTCATGGGTGAAAAAGAGAAGATGTGTGCTGTGGTTTGAGTGGGTCCTTCCTAAAGATTCTTATGCCTATGCTATTTGAAGGTGCAAGTTTTGGGGAGATAAGTAGATATCATGGGGACGGGTCCCTGTGGTGGCATTAATGGCTTTGCAGAGACATAGAAAGCCAAGGTAGCAAGTTTGCTCTGCCCCACTATGCTACGCCCATTTAACCATATGCCAGGACAGTACAAAGGCCTGCTCGCACACTGAGCAGAGACTTACATCATGCTTTCAGAGTCTCTGACCTCTAGAACTATAAACCAAATAAACTTTTGTCCTCTGTAAATTACCTAGTCCCAGCACTGTTATTTTATTGTGGCAACAGACAACCAGGAAAGGCACAAAGACCAGAGAACAGTTACCCAGCAGGAACCGTGGAGACATGCATGTGAGGTAAGGCTTTGTGCTTGATGGTAACTTGATATTCCTATGCATCAGCAGGAAAAGCAAAGCTAATACCACATGCAGAAGGGCACAGAGCAGACCGGAATTCACAGAGATAACAGTGGCAGTCACTTGGGGAGTCAGGAACTCAGGTTCTATTTGGCCTAAGAGCAAAGCAGAAGCCTTTCTTAC
>NW_021623424.1:0-1796 GCF_004785775.1 Grammomys surdaster | reverse complement strand
CCTGAGTGTGCCGCGTCTTTCCTGCTGGCGGGAGGTTGCGCGGGACAACTGGTGCCAGAAACCCCCGGACACTTGACCTTGCCATCGTCAGCACCTTGGAGGACCCCTCGATAGAGGAGGATTCAGAACTGCAGGGGTGAGTTCGGAGAGGTATGTCTATTCCTGAAATATTCGGGTTGTGCTTGGCTGTCATTTTCATGGTGCTTGTTTTGCTCTGTCTTCGCGGTGGCCATTGTTAGTAGCAAAGTAGTCTGAAGTAAATAGCCAGTGACACTGGTCTTGTCTCTTTCTCCCTCCTGTAGATAAAGGTGGGACAAAGTTCCTCTTGACTCCCGGCCGTTAGTCGGACGTAGATAAGCCGCGGGCTGGGCCGCTGTTACTTTCACTTTTGAGACGGTACTAAGGCGGACGTAGATAAGCCGCGGCTGTCATGGGTTCATCACAGTCAGTAATCACTACTTTGGAGGCCGTACTCAAACAGCGGGATATTAAAATTGCTAACAGGACTTTGAGGAACTTCATAAAAGAGGTGGATCGCGTTGCCCCCTGGTTTGCCGTCTCTGGGTCTTTGGCTCTCCCCTCTTGGAATAAACTGGGAAAGGACTTAGAAAGGCACCGCGATGACAACGATTTGAGTAACGGCACAGTTGCGATCTGGAAACTTATTAAGAACTGCCTACAAGATGAAAACTGTAAGATAGCCATAAGGAAAGGACAGGCTACGCTAGAAGATGTTCAGGATAGCATGTCAGAAACCGAACGCAGTGAGAGGATGGGCGCGCGTAGGAAAAAGGTACCGAAACAAAAGGAAAAGGAACACCTTTCAGCTGAAGAAAAGAACCCTCCTAAAAAAGGAGAGATACCCCCTAATAGGAAAAGCTCGCTTTACCCCAACCTAGAGGCACTGACTATCGACAGTGCAGAGAGTTCCTCTGGGGACTCCAGTGAGGAGTCATTAGATTCTACAGAGGAGGCGGAGTTAGACGAGGAAGCAGCAAATTTTTCTAAAACTTTATCTCAGTTTTTATTACAGAATTGGACTGTAGAGTTTGAAGAGACGCTTCGGAAGTTACGCTTTGCGATTATAGAAGTGAATTCTACCAGACTTGATTTGTCCCTGACCGAAGGACTGTCTACATGGATCTCTTCAATATTTTCTTATTTTAAAGAATGGGTGGGGGTGGGTCTTTTCGGAGCCTTGCTCTGCTGTGGGCTGGCGCTCGTGTTGCGGCTCCTTTAAAAGCTCAGGTCACAGTGACAACAGGATAAGGTGGTGATTGCCAAGGCACTTGTAGCACTGGACTAAGGGACTGGATAGCCATGATTAACAACTGCCCCAAAGACCTGTTAAGACAAGGCCATAATCTGTAATACCATCTCCTCCCCCTGCCAAATGGCCCTGGCACCTCTGGGAGTTTTTCTCCATTGCACAAGAGTTGGGCATTTTGGCTTCCCTAATTCTTTCTCTCTATCTGTCCCAGGAACCAAATCCAGACTCAAGAAGGGCTCGGGTTCCCATTGCACCTTGAGGACTGTGATATGGTTGTTCTCACACTCGTTAAGCTCGGGAGGGCTCGAGTTCCCATTGCACCCCGAAGTGAGTGTAGAGACACGGGCCTGCCTCACTTATTGAGGAGGAGAAAATCTAGACCTCTCTCCTTTTGATTGGTTTGTGTCTGCCCGGCCTGAACTCTTTCACTTTTCTATGGCCTCTTCTTAGGATCACTTTTAAATAAAAAAGGGGGCAGATGTGGGAAGCTATCCTTATCACATCATTGCCATTAACAAGTCTGTGC
>NW_021623423.1:0-8443 GCF_004785775.1 Grammomys surdaster | reverse complement strand
CCAGATATGTACACATCACTCCAGGGGGTATTTAACCAGGACCTTCTCGGGGCTCGGGGCCTTTTCTCCCAGCCGGTTTCCACCAGCTGGCCTTTTTCCAGCGGGTCTTTCCTCTATAACATCGTAATAAAGATCTGCTGAAGAACTTTGGTGTCTGTGTGATCTCGCTGGCGAGTGCACACCACCGACATAAGTGGGCCGAAACCCGGGAAATTCGAAGGTACCCTGAGGAGAAGAGGTCCTCCCATTCGGAGTAAAACGTCAAAAAAAGGACTGCAGTGAAGGGCAGTATCAGACAGGTATGGTTAATCCTGAATCTTTTCATATTTCCCCTAAATCACAAGCTGCAGTGGAAGCGTTGGTTATCCTAGAGTCGGCTTTCATCTTATTTCTCCTGCTGTTATATTGCTTTCACCGGTATGCCTGCTAAAATCTTGCTGCCGCTTGAGCCGGCCCCGCCCCCCCTTCTAGCAGCTGTTTTGGGCCGCTGAGTTTCAGCTGGCAGATAAAAGTTTGGTCCTGTCCCCTTCCAGCAGTTTTTTCAATCCGGTGCGGTTTTTCCAAGGCAAGAGAAACTTGGTTCCGCCTCTCCTTTAGCTGCCTTGAGCCGGCGGGTTTCAGCGAGCAGACAGAGCTTTGATCCCGCCCCCTGCCAGGCGCTGCTTCAGGCAGCGGTTTTTACAAGCAGGCAGAGGCTCGGCATAATTAATTAGCCGCAAGTGAGCTACAGAGCTTTTCCCGGAGAGTCAGATTCTCCCAAAGATAACAGAACAGCATGGGGTCCTCACAGTCAGCAGTAATGGTGCTGCAGACTCTCCTGGGGCAGCACAAACTGAAAGTTTCTGCTCACACGCTGGAGAACTTTGTCAAAGAGATAGACCGAGTTGCGCCTTGGTAAGCTCGCACAGGAATGCTGAGGCTCGCCTCCTGGGACAGGCTGGAGCAGGATCTAATTAGAGAACAGCAAAATGGGAAGTTGAGGCCAGGCACACGCCCATTGTGGAAATTGATACGGTCGTGTTTACAGGATCAAAAATGTAGCTCAGCTATTGTGGTGAGTCAGGGGATACTGAAAGAGATTCAGGATAGAAACCTACCAGAAACTGAATCTGGAGAAGCGCTTACAAGCTCAAATGGAAGCTTGGGTAGACTGTCTACGAATTCCCTAGACATTGGATCTGCGGGAGGAAAGGAGGGGCCGAACGGGTCCCTGGGAGAGGTTTTTACGAAGACAAAGCCTCTATATCCAGTAGAGGAATTGCAAAATCTGAAATTATATGAATATGAATCGGGGAGGTCTGGTTCCTCCAAGCGGGAACCAGAGAGAGAGGGAAAAATAGTCCGTTATGAGGCGGAATGAGATGAAGAAGTAGTCCTCTTTGAGGCGGAAGGATTCCATTCACGTGGGCGGCTGCAGCCGCAGAGTAGAGAACAAAGGGAGGCGGGGATTAGAAAGCACATGCTTACAGCTCCCCTGCCCCCCTGGAATTCCCAGGCAGCACTCCCTGCTGCAATTTTGAGTGCACCACCGCCTTATGCAGACAAGCGCGGTGCAACCACCTTCCTTTCAGAGGAAGATAAAAAGAAAATGTTTCAAGATTTTCCAGTGTTTGAAGCTCCAGAAGGAGGTCGTATTCACGCACCAGTAGAATATACTGCAATTAAAGAACTTGCTGAATCAGTTCAGAAGTATGGGGTTGATGCAAATTTTACAATTATGCAATTAGAGAGACTAGCCACTATGGCAATGACCCCAAGCGATTGGCAGAATACAGTAAAAGCTGCCCTCCCTAACATGGGACAATATATGGAGTGGAAGGCCCTGTGGCAGGACTCCTGTCAGACACAGGAAAAAGCCAATGCTAACACAGAAGGCAATCAGAGACAATGGACATTTGATCTGCTAACAGGACAGGGGCAATATGTTAATGATCAGACAAATTACGACTGGGGAGCCTATGCCCAGATCTCTGCTGCCGCTATTAAGGCATGGAAAGCCCTTCCAAAAAAGGGAGAAGTAGGTGGACACCTAACAAAGATATTACAAAACTCCCAGGAGTCATTCTCAGAGTTTGTTGCTAGGATGACAGAAGCTGCAGGCAGGATTTTTGGAGACCCAGAGAGAGTCAAACCACTAATAGAACAGTTAGTATATGAAAATGCTTCACCAGAATGCCAGGCAGTAAATACCCCTAGAAGAAACAAAGGGTTAATGGATTGGATTAAAGTTTGCATGGGGATTGGAGGCCTGCTGACTAACGCTGGTCTCGCTGCAGCTATCTTACAAAGCCAAAGCAGCTCAAATCCTGACAGCCATAAAATATGTTATAACTGTGGCAAATTGGGTCATTTTAGATGAGAGTGCCGTGCTACCATGCAGAAAAGACGGGGACTTTGCAATAAATGCAAGAGAGGTTATCACTGGGCTAATGAGTGTCACTCAGTCAAAGATATTCAAGGAAGGCTTATTCAACATGATCCCCCACTATTGGAAAGAGAGGAAAACAATCAAAAAAACGGAATTCTGGGCCCAAAATCCCAGGGCCCCAAAAAATATGGGATACAAGCCTGCAGCTGGGAGACACCCCTAACTGCAGAACGACAAAGGGATCTGCAGGGTTAGACCTCCACGCCAAATCCCAATACTTACTAATGCCACATGAGGGTGCACAGCTTGTTTCAGTTAACTTCAAAGGTCCCCTGCCTGAGAATAGTGTTGGCCTTATTCTAGGCCGCTCTTCTCTAACATTGAAAGGACTTGTGGTTCATCCTGGTGTAATAGACCAAGATTATACAGGAGAACTTCAGGTTCTCTGTTCTTGTCCACAAGGCATATTTTCTATTTCCCCTGGAGATAGAATTGCTCAATTGGTTATTCTTCCAAGTTTACAAAATTGTTTTCCGTCCACTGGGGTGCCTAGAGACACCAATGGACTCGGTTCTTCAGGAACTGATTTTGCTCACCTGGTAGTTGATCTTAAAACTAGACCTACTTTACAATTAACAATAGAAGGGAAGAATTTTACAGGAATCCTAGATACAGGAGCTGATAAAAGTATTATTTCCTCTAATTGGTGGCCTAAGGCATGGCCTGTAATACAATCCTCCCACTCCTTACAGGGGTTGGGGTATGAGGCCAGTCCTACAATCAGTTCACGTTCCTTAAATTGGCAAACACCAGAGGGTCAGACAGGAAGTTTTACACCCTATGTGCTTCCTCTTCCTGTTAACCTCTGGGGAAGAGACATTTTACAAGACTTGGGACTGACACTAACTAATGAGTATTCACAACAAGCCATGGGAATTATGAGAAAGATGGGATATAAGGAAGGAAAAGGCCTTGGCAGACGAGAACAAGGAAGATTAAGCCCAATATCACAAGAAAGTAATACAGGAAGACAAGGTCTGGGTTTTCACTAGTTGCCATTGAGGGTTCATTGCCCATACCCTGGCTTACAGAGAAGGCCGTATGGGTACCTCAGTGGCCATTATCCTCTGAGAAATTAGAGGCCACTACTAAATTAATTGAAGAACAAGTTAAAAATGGTCATTTAGAACCTTCTACTTCTCCTTGGAATACACCTATTTTTGTTATAAAAAAGAAATCAGGAAAATGGAGACTTCTCCATGATTTAAGAGCAATTAATGCACAGATGCAATTGTTTGGCTCAGTCCAAAGAGGTTTACCCTTGCTTTCTGCCTTACCCAGACAATGGAGGATAATAATTATAGATATTAAAGACTGCTTCTTCTCCATTCCCCTACACCCACAAGACAGACAAAGATTTGCGTTTACATTAACTGCTATTAATCACCTTGAACCCGATAAGAGATATCAGTGGAAAGTTCTGCCTCAAGGCATGGCCAATAGTCCTACTATGTGCCAGCTATATGTACAAATGGCCCTTGAACCCGTTAAGAAACAATTTCCTACCCTACTATGGATTCATTTTATGGGTGATATTTTAATATGCCACAAAGAGTTGGCCATTTTACAGAGATCATATCCCTTATTAATTGCTGCATTAGAACAACGAGGTCTACATATTGCCACAGAGAAGGTTCAACTTTCAGAAGTTGGTTCCTTTTTAGGGACAGTTATTTATCCTGAGAAAATAGTTCCTCAAAAACTAGAAATTCACAGAGATCATTTGCACACCTTAAATGATTTTCAAAAATTATTAGGTGATATAAATTGGTTGAGACCATTCTTGAAAATTTCTTCTGCTGAATTGAAACCTTTGTTTGATATCTTGGAAGGAGATTCTCATATTTCCTCACCGAGAGCACTAACACCGGCTGCAAACCATGCCCTGCGATTGGTGGAGGATGCCCTACAAGAAGCTCAGCTAAAACGTATTGATGAGACCAAAACCTTTAATTTGTGTGTCTTTAAGACCAGACGTTTACCAACTGCTGTGTTATGGCAGGATGGGCCCTTATTATGGATCCATCCCAATGCATCTCCTGCAAAAATTATTGAATGGTACCCATATGCAGTCGCTCAGCTTGCCCTTCGAGGATTAAAACAGCTGTCACTCATTTTGGAAGGGAACCTAAAGTTTTAATAGTGCCTTATACTGCACATCAGGTTCAAATATTAACTGCTACCTCTGATGTTTGGGCAGTGTTAGTTACTTCCTTTAATGGCCAAATAGACAATCACTATCCTAAACATCTTATTTTACAATTTGCCTTAACTCAAGCCATTGTATTTCCACATATCATATCTCAAGAACCACTCCCAGATGGGGTAGTGGTATATACAGATGGGTCAAAAACAGGAATAGGTGCCTATGTAGTTGAAAATAAAGTCACTGCCAAACAATACCATGAAACTTCACCTCAAATTGTAGAATGCTTGGTGGTACTGGAAGTCTTAGAAACCTTTCCAGGCCCCTTAAATATTGTATCTGATTCTCTTTATGTGGTAAATGCAGTTAAAGTCTTAGAAATTGCTGGATTAATTAAACCATCTAGCAAGCTTGCAGAAGTTTTTCAAAAGTTTCAATCTATCCTGGTTAATAGGAGACATCCTGTCTTTATTACACATATTAGGGCTCACTCAGGTCTACCAGGTCCAATGTCTCATGGAAATGACCTGGCAGATCTAGCCACAAAGTTGATTACTATTGCCTTATCCTCAAAATTAGACTCAGCCAAAGTTTTTCACAAAAAATTTCATGTGACAGCAGAGACATTACGTCATCAGTTTGATATATCTAGAAAGGAAGCTAGAGATATAGTTACTCAATGTCAGAATTGCTGTCAATTTTTACCAGTGCCTCATGTGGGAATTAATCCACGAGGAATTCGACCATTACAGATTTGGCAAATGGATGTTACTCATGTCCCATCTTTTGGGAGACTTCAATATTTACATGTTTCTATTGACACCTGTTTTGGAATCATGTTTGCCTCCCTGTTATCGGGAGAAAAGGCAGCACATGTTATCCAGCATTGCCTTGAGGCCTGGAGTGCCTGGGGAAAGCCTAAAATTCTCAAAACTGATAGTGGACCAGCGTATACTTCTCAGAAGTTTGGACAATTTTGTCGCCAAATGGAGGTGACCCACCTGACAGGTCTACCGTACAATCCTCAAGGACAAGGCATTATAGAACGGGCTCATCGTACTCTTAAATCTTATTTTTTAAAACAAAAAGGGGGAGTCGAGGAAGCTCTACCCTCAGTGCCACGAGTCACCGTTTCTATAGCACTCTTTACCCTCAATTTTTTAAATTTGGACAGTCTGGCCATTCAGCTGCTGACCGTCACTGCTTAGAGCCTGATAGGCCAAAGGAGATGGTCAAGTGGAAGGACGTCTTGACCGGACAATGGAATGGCCCGGATCCTATATTAATAAGATCCAGGGGAGCTGTCTGTGTTTTTCCACAGGAGGAAGACAATCCATTCTGGCTACCAGAGCGACTGACGTGAAGGCTCGTGACGACTGAAGATGACACCCCGAAGAATTCATCTGCAGATGCTTCCAGTCCTAATTTGAATCCTCCAGAATTGGGTTCCTAGTATATGGGGAGAACAACGATGGGCTATATTATCTGATTTTCCTAAACCTATACCTGTTAGACATGATACCATGGTTTTTCCAAGATTTCTTACAACTAATAAAACCATGGGGCTGCCTTATCTTCCCTATGATAAAATGCAGGCCCCCCTGGGAGAAAATCGTTCCTTGCCTGAATGGGGTTCTCTCTGTTTTCAGTTTACTGAGACAGGAAACTGTATAACTCTCTCGAAGAGAACCTTGGGGTGGTTTTATGAAAAGAGAAGCTGGGTTAAACTAACAACTAAAAGGAATGATAATGAAAAGGACAATAGTTATGTCAAAGTGTTCTCACAGTCCTTTTTGCAACCAGCCATTTGGATAGATGGAACATTTTTATCACCCAAACTTATTGATGGAGAGCGTCCTCGTCAACCTAAGGTCTCTCCTTTTTGTAGTCTAGAAGATGAGGGAGTTGTTCTGCCCTGGTCTGATTGTCAATCCAGAGTAACACGATGGGCAGAAACCAATGAAACTTTTTCCTTTTCACCCAATATGTTGGGAGATCCTGGAGCTGACACAGTAATGAGAAAGGGTCCTTTTCTACAGAGCGTTAGTATGAATCCTTTTCACAAATGGCTACTCTGTGGAGTTAATGGCAGTTGTACTGACCTCAACCCGCTAGCCTTTCTTCAGGGCGGAGCAACAGGAAGAACATCCTTTACAGGAGTTATTAATGGAACTATGGTGAAACAGAGTCCAGATCCGATCCCTCAGTTGACAAATCCTATTCAATTAATTACTGGAGTTAACAAGATCATTGTAAATCAAACAGTATTTTCACCTACACCAGTGTGTGTTTTTCCACCCTTCTTGTTTATTCTTTCCAATTCCTCATTTGAAAAATGCACTAATGATTCATGCATGATGTCTCAGTGTTGGGCTGTTGGACAAGCTAAGCGTGCCATGGTTGCCAGAGTGCCACGATGGGTTCCTGTTCCTGTTGAAACACCCTCTACTCTATCATTATTCAGACAAAAAAGAGACTTTGGCATAACTGCAGCCATAATAACAGCGATATCAGTCACTGCCATTGCAGCTACAGCTGCTGGAATTGCTTTGACAACCAAAGTCCAAAGAGCAGCAGCCTTAAATCAGCTGTCCACTACAGTGACAGAGGCAGGCAACTTCCATACTTCTGCTAATGCTGAATTGAAAGGCGGATTGATGATTGTTAATCAGCGCCTAGACTTGGTAGAAGAAAGAATAGATATCCTCTTTCAATTGGCACAATTGGGATGTGAAAGAAGTCTGAGAGCACTCTGTATTACTAGTGTTCAATATGAAAACTTTACTCGAGCAGCTAATTTGTCCAGACAATTGTCTCGTTACCTAGCAGGAGAATGGTCAGAAGGATTTGATGAACTTCTCGAGAAGTTGCGAGCAGCGGTGGCAGCCATCAACTCAACGCGTGTGGACATTTCGCTGACTGAAGGACTCTCCACCTGGATCTCTTCAGCCTTCTCTTTCTTTGAGGAGTGGGTGGGAGTAGGCCTGTTTGGTACAACCCTGTGTTGTGGATTAGTGTTCATACTCTGGTTGGTTTGCAAGCTCAGAGCTCAACAGAAACGTGACAAAGTCGTGATTACCCAAGCACTTGCAGCCTTAGAACAAGGTTCATCTCCCGAAATCTGGTTGTCTATGATAAGAAATAGCCAGCAAACAGATCCTCAGCTACTGCACCCCAAGGGCTCAGCCCATTGCACTGGGTCAGTGAGGAGTTTTAGCCTGACTGGTCCTTGTCTGTGTAGCTCTGGTACCTGAATTTTGAGACAAACAGCCCTTGCACCCCTAGGAGGTGACTCCATTGCACAGGGATGGGTGTTTGCATCTCTCTCGGTTTCCCCTAGCCTTTGCACCCAGAGGACTTGTTTCCATTGCACCTGGTAAGGTAGGAGAGACTGTATCAAACTATTAGTCCTTGATCGCTTATTCCCCCATAATGGAATTTGCTTGATCGGGCTTGAGTTTGAGTTTTGATTGGTACCATGCCAGACAGACCAAGGACAGCTCTATCATTTTGTCTCCAGGCCAGCTGCCATTGGTCCCAACGACGGGAATAGGTTGATGCCATATGCCAGAGGTACACCATGTGGTGTGAGTTTACCCCATGACGGGCATTACGAGTGGCCACAGCCTGGGCCGCACATTCAGAGAATGCCAGGTGTGGGTGCGCAACCCTCGTAGCCTAAGACAGGGAGCTCACCATTCTTTGGTGCTGGCTATGGAAAAACGTCAACTAGCCTAAGACATGGGAAGTGGCCAGTGCCTGTGATTCTCATTTAAAACAAAAAGGGGGAGATGTAGAGAGCCGTGGAAAGCAGAGACAACGCTGGCAATCCGATGCTCTCACAAGTTCTGTAATTTACTGTCTTTGTG
>NW_021623422.1:0-1138 GCF_004785775.1 Grammomys surdaster | reverse complement strand
AGAAGTAGAGAGGAGTAGAGGCCGGCCATGACCACGTGGAGAGAGGGAGAAGAGAAGGGGAGAGGGGAGAGGATAACCTGCAGGTGCTGGGTTGAGAAGCCAAGAGAGAGAGGAGGGGCCAAGCAGCCCCTTTTATAGTGAGCAGGGTTGCCTGCCTGTTGCCAGGTAACTGTGGGGCGGAGCATACCTGGCTGTTGCCAGGTGACTCTGGAGGTGGAGTTTAACAGATTGCTAACATTCCCACGTTTTGGTTTAATTAAAAAGAAAAATTAGAAAGAGGTGTGGGGCAGAACCTTGGGTGGGGAGCAGGTGGAGTACATAGAAGGGGAGTAACGGAGGTAAATAAATGCATGGATATAAAGGATTTCCTTCCATTTACCGGACTGCTGGCACTATGTATTAAGACTCCATAAAATAATGGGGTCTAGTTCACAGTCAGTTACAGATTGAACTCCTGTTCTACATTTCCCCTTTTCCTCTCGAGACAGTTTCTCGCTGCTGAGTACCCCAGGCCAGGCCTGGACAGATTGTTCTCTCTGTCTCAGGAGCACCAGCTCCAACCATAGTCCCCAGGTGTCTCTTCCAAGGGCCAGTCTCTCGCGCCCTTTTCCCTTTCCTCCTCCTTCGTCATTTGCGAGTCGACTGGAACTGAGGTTCCAGTGCCTTGCCTGGAAAGCTAGCGGGTCCAGGGCCTAGCTAGCTCCCCTAGCCTCCTCTGCGATCGGTCAGCCGGTTCGCCTGGTCCCTTCCCTCTATGGTTCTTAGCAGACACGGTGAAAACGGCGGGCTGCGCAGCGGTGTAGCAGTCACGGGCTGGTGGAGCTGAGGCTGAAATGGCGGTATGGCTGTAGTGGCGGGAATGGCGGACCACGTGGGCCTCGGCGGCGGCAGTGCTGAGAGCTGTGCTCACGGACGAGCTGCCCGGTGCTCCGGGGAAATCGGCTTCCCAGCCAATGCACCAATGTTAGGATTCGAGCGCAGTTTGGACAGACAACACCAAAGCCGATCCGATCTGGTTCCAAGGGAAGGGGTTTATTTGGGGAAGGGAGTGGGAGAGAGGAACGGGAAGATGGCGAGTGAAGAGAAGAGGAAGAGAGAGAGAAGTAGAGAGGAGTAGAGGCCGGCCATGACCACGTGG
>NW_021623421.1:0-2423 GCF_004785775.1 Grammomys surdaster | reverse complement strand
TAGCTTCAGGTGCCATTTTGGAATGGCCACCATACCCGCTTCCTACAATTCCCCCTTTTAATTTTGGCAGAGAGAATGCCTGTCTTAGGTTGCCCCTTGAGACAATGCTCCTTACCCGTCATCGGGAGTCAAACAGCTTTGTTTTGGTCCCTATCTTAGGTTGGTAACACGCCCAAGGAGTCTTAACCGTCTCTGACTACTTCTCTAGCATGCCAAGCCACACTTGAGGAGATAGTCCCATCTCCACAGCTGCAAACACCTGCACTATCAAGGCCTGTTCTCTGCTGTGTTGATTTCTCCTTTTGCACATACACCAACAGGCAAGGCCATTGATCAGTAATAGGCACAGGGCTAAAACTCCCAAACCCGCCCATTCCTTAAGGTGGGACATTGCTTGATGTATCCATTCAGTCAGTCCGGAGGCCAGGGAGGCATCCACTCTAATTGAATTAATATGAACAATCGACTTGAGAAGTTCTCTCATCTTCTTATCCAATTCCACAGACCAATTTCCTGAAAGATACTTGGAAATTTCCTTAGAAAGATTAGCAGCATGACTTACATTTTGATATGAAATAGAAGCAACACACAAGCCAGAATATTTCCATTGGCAACCTAATTGGGCCATCTCTATGTCAAAATCCCTCCTAGGCCCAATTAACGTCATAGCTGAAGGAGCTTCCACAGGCCAAGGAACATAACAAGGCATTCGGGCAACCATAGCAAAGGAAAATATAGAAACATTCCAACATACAGCATAAAAGCAAGTACTATTATCACAACTCAAAAAACTACCATTATAACTACCATTATATACAAAAAACACAAAGGGGGGCCACATGCATACTGGCATGGGTAAAAAGGAAACATCTTGTCCTGGGCTTAATAACTTTAGGTTGCAATATATGGAGAAAAGGTAAAAGCATTCTTCACAGCCCAAGTGACTCACTCATCTTGTCTATAGGATCTCAAGATCTATGTGCCGAATTTCAGGATTTCATTTCTTTAACTCTTTCTCAAGCCTGTCTACTTCATCTCCTAGAGTATCAATAATGTTTTCTCCATGTTTAAGCGTAAAGGCTTCTAATTGTTCAGGAGTATTCACTTCTTGAATTTCCTGCATCATTTGGTCAAAATCTTGCTTTTCCAAATATGATCTTGTAACAACTCGTTCATCTAAATCAACTTCTGCCTTAAATCTGACTTTGGCTAATCTCAGGTCTGTGGCTTTGACATTATGGATTGCTCTTACTGATGGGTCGCTCTCCAGGAGTGTACTTGGATCATGACTTTCTATGACATACTTGTAAAATGATGTGCCCTTGGCCTGGGCGCTCTTGCGAAGTTCATTTATGGCAACAAGAAGTGTTGCTCCTTCAAACACCAAAGATCCTGCTAAAATACAATATGCCCATAGAAGGGATTCCATTGGTTGAGGATGAAGCAATCCCATGACTCCATGATACCAAGAGTCCTGTGCCCATCATGAAAATACCAATACCACCAATCAATGAAGAAATATAGCGCATATTTGAAAAGCCATACGGGTGAGAAGAATCTGGTGTCTGAACAGACTTGCTGATGTCTAGTGCTAGCAAACCCTGGTTACAAGTATCAGATAATGAGTGTATAGCTTCTGAGAACATACTTGCTGAACCCGTATAAATCCAGGCAAGAAATTTAAAGAAGCAGTTTAAGCCATTAATGCAAATAGCAACCATCACCACTTTTCCTGGTCCCTTAAGAAACATTTGGAAACATTGAGCTCTAAGCTCCTTCCAAGCTTCTGGGCGCAACTTTGTAACGGCCGTTTCTTTTGTAAAGGCCGTCAGGTTCTGTTACTTTGTAAAGGCTGGGGCCGGTTCTTCTGCTCCGGTCTGCAGGTCAGGGTCTAGCAAGAAAGAGAAACTGAGACAGAGGAAGGGGAAGAAAAAAAGAGGGGAGAGACACAGAAGATAGATACAAGACAGAGTCCGGTGGAGTCTCTTCAAGTCTTCTTTATTCTCCTCACTCTCCTCACTCTCCTCACTTCTCCTCACTCTTTCACTCTTATACTCCTCACTTTCCTCTTCAGAACTATCTCCATTTTCAGACTTTTGAGTTTACTCTTCTTTTAACGGCTCTAGTGTATTGCTACCCTTTTCTAGCTCCTTGATGTGACTTGTCCCAACCCTGGGAACCTTATAGTCTCTGAACCGAGAACTTTCCCTTGTCCCACTTATCTGGGAACTTTCTCTTGTCCCACTTACCTGGGAACTTTCCAGCTAGCTGCCCTGACTGCAATGAGTTCTGAAGTCCCCGTTCGGGCCACCACTTGTCACTGCCCACACCGACCCGCGGAAAGAACCAGCGACACATTGAGTTCTTCTTCCCAACGCAGTTTATTCAGGAACCCTTACATTCTTCAAAAAGCCCCCGAGCCT
>NW_021623420.1:0-3024 GCF_004785775.1 Grammomys surdaster | reverse complement strand
ATACGAAAAGGTTCAGCCAGGGCATAGCAGCCCTTTGGGGTCCTACAGGTCCCCCGTTTTTATTTTATAGACGAATAGCGTCTGTCTTAGGTCACCTTCCGTCAATACCAATTACCCGTCATAGGGAATCCCTGCCAGCCTCAGGGCCCCTGTCTTAGGTAGGTAAGGACTGCAAAGGAGTTGCCCGTCATTGACTAACTATTCTCAGTAAATGCTGAACCAAACCTGGGCAGAAGGGTTCTCTCGTGCCAGCAACACGAGCACCTGCTTAGTAACTGCCTGGGACTGGATCTGCTGTCTGTGAAGGCGGCAATATCAATCCTGTTGTGGCTGCCCCAAAGGCTAGGACTCCAAAAGACAAGGACCTCTAGCCCATCCTTTAAGGAGCCTTTTGGCCAGTTTGAGTCCTGTTAGAAACCACTCTCCATAAAGAGGCTGCACACAAGTAGTAACATTAATATTAACATAAAGAAATTGTTGGTTTATTAGAATTAGCAGCAGTTTTTCCAGTAGTCTTGGTGGGAGCTATGACCAGTCAAATCAAGCTGCTTATCTCCATTGACATCCGAATTGCGTGGTTCATCACAATGCTCCAGTAGATCTCCACTTGGGTGAGGCTGCGTAGTGACAGGACGAGGCTGTGTGGTGACAGGGCGCACACAACGCTCAGGAATCCAAACAGGACTTTCAGCATCTTTGGGAAAAACACAAACAGAACCTCTCACCCTGACTAATACAGGGTCAGGGCCTTTCCATTTCTCTAAGCCCAGTGCCTTCTGGGCTCATTTCTAATGTCTGTCTCTTGCAGACAATACATCGTTAACCACTAATAAAAATTTTAAAATATACAAAATAAAGGATAATCTTGCATGAGATGAATTAACCTCCCCCCTTTTTGTTTTTTTCAAGATAATTTTTCAAAGTTAAATGTGCTCTTTCCACTATAGCCTGGCCTTTAACGGCTTAGCCATCTATCCAGCCCTGAGTTACTAGTTAAACCAAATTTCTATTATCAAAGTTGAATTTTTAACCATACCCAATAAACACTTTTTTAACATAAAACAATAAAACCAAAATAGGCAATTAACAGATTGATGTACCAAGGACAGGCAATAGACAGGAAAAGCAGAACTAGAGGTTTCTCCAGTAGGAGCCAGAGAGAAAGCAGAATGTATCTCAGGAGGGCTCTGAATTGCAGTATAAGGATGAAAACATGATAAGCAGCATTTTCGCTGCATTGTTATTGATTAAACTCATGATACACTCATTATTCCAGTTATAGAGTGTCCACTCTGACACATGGAAGTGAGGGCTAGAAACACATTTGGCTGACTGTTGGAAAAGAGGCTCTATAATCTTCACAAATTCTGATGGTTCAATTACATCTAAAATTTCTTCTAATTCATTTAAGAACATTACTTCTTTTGGACTGTGAGTCTTTGGCCAGTATCTGAGAAGTGTCATTACCACTGGTTCAGTGAGGGTGCTGTTCTTCTCTAAAAACTGTATGACACAGTATGTCAGCTTGAGATGGTAGACACTCAAGGACCTCACTTTGTATAAGGGCAGCAATACCTTCAACAGGAAAATCTTGTGCCCTTCCTTTAATGGTAAGGCAAATCCATTAATTATACTTCCCAGGATCTCTAGTAATTCTGCTATGCCACTGTGGTGCTCTGTCTCATAGATAAACCTATAAGATATATTACTGATCTGTTTCCTGATGTAAGCGAGCAGGCCTAAGAACTTCACATAGATTCTGTGCTGGGTCGTTTTGAGAAAATCTCTCTCCCAAGGATCCTCACTGTCAAAGAGTTCTAGAAGCTGCAATAGAAACTTTTGATCAATATATTTCTTTGCTATATTGGGCTGGAAATCTGGAGACTCTAAAAATCTTAAGAAAAATGCATAAACAAGCTGTGGATGAGGCCAAGCTGTTTCTAACATTGGTTCATCTCCTCCTGGGTCAAATTCTGCTCCCGTAGGATTGGAGGAGGGTAGTAAGGTTCGAAACCTATTAACTGCAAACGTGTGGATGGCTTTGGGGTAAATGGGCTCTGTGATCGTGTTCTGGTTGTAGGTGATATGTTCCACCATTTCGCTTAGGGCAGCTCGCTTTTCTTCTTTCCATTTTAAGTCACTCAGTGGGTCAGAAGCAAAGTCAAGGATGACATAACACTGACTTAGCTTCTGGATGAAAAGCTTCTCTTGACCCACAGGAGGAACATCTTGTAAAGATGGGAATTTTTGCAGTTCTCTATTATTGCTGGCATTAACCCGTGAAGAGTTCTGTCATTTGTCTTTCTTCACAGGGACTACGATTGGCTGAGGGACTGGTACTTTTATTTTAGTAGGTGTCGAAGACTGGACAGCTCCGAGGCTGTTTTTCCTGCTGGCTATCTCTACTTCTGCTATATCTTGTCCTTCTCCTTCTTTTGAACCTTTTCCACTTTTCACTAGTTTTGGTGGTTCTTTCTCTTTCTTGGTTTTATTCGGTATGGCTGGTGCGGACTGCGGCCTCTGCAGCTCCTGCAGCTGCCCACCACCACTGCTGCTGCAGCGGCAGAAATGCCCCGGGCCCGGCCATTGCGCCATCCGGGATGCCACCGCTGCCACTGGGGAACTGAGTAGCTTGTCCGCTCTCGCTTCCCCTTTTCCAGGCTCCCGTTCCCATTTTCTGACCTTGCATTTCTTCAATTTTTCCTTTTCTAAAATTTCTCCCTCATCCTCAGAGCTGGAGCTATTCTCCACCTCATACAAGGATTCCTTACCTGCATCATCCCGTGTCAATACACGTAGAAAGGAACTCACAATTCCCATGGCGCGATCAAAGCTCACACTCTCGTAGCGCTGCTTTCAGTTTAATCTTGTGCCGCTTCTCCAATACGTTCCACTCTCCGAACCAGTCCAGCCGGCTCCTTCCAGGAACGTCCCGTCAGGTTCTCCTCTCTTTCCCGATCTCAGTGGAACCTCCACTTGACAGCGCCAGCGCTGCCTGTGGTACCGAGCTCGGGCGTAGGCCTG
>NW_021623419.1:0-1434 GCF_004785775.1 Grammomys surdaster | reverse complement strand
TTTATTCGGAGAGAAAGCTCCTGCCTGCCTTCTGAACCTATACTAGCAGTTAGCCTTGCTCTCTCTATAAAGACAGCTAACAACAACCACTTTGTGGAGGTTGCCCTCTGCTGGCCATTTCCAGAACTGCAGCTGTAAACTTCTAATAACAGCCCTGAAGGGACACTTAATTGGTCGTGTGACCCTAGGAATTATTCCTCCTTATTAACTTTGATTCCCTCACTGATAGAATGGAGATTTCGGTAACTTCTCTGCTTCCCTTACAAATTTCAAGGTGGCTGAGTGTGAACGAGTTTTACAAAGATGATCAGGTGTCTCATATTCAAGTTACGTTCATGCTGGCTCCTGTGACGTTTCTAATAGGCCCAGATTAGTGGTCCCTAGAGCGCCAAACCGGCTCTTTGTGATTCCCACTCACTACCTGAAGACCCTCCAATGAGTCTGGGCTCTATGGACACCATGATAAGAGCCGTCTCCCTGCTGAAGAATCCACAAACACAGGTCAAGGACAGAGAACTGGCTTTCAGTCTGTGTTCTACTGAGCCCACTGCTGGTCTGTGTACCAGCCATTAGACCCTTTGTTTACCGGGGTCACAGCCACCTGCTCTTCCCAGGTGACAAGAGCAAAAGCACATACCCTCTGACACACACCAAACACATCCTCTTGACAGATACTGGCTCCAGTGATTTCAATGACACTACAGTTTTCAAGATGAGTAAAAATTCTCTTTATCCCGACTTTGGATTTTTTGTCCATATTTTCTTCGCTCCCTTCTCAGCTTAGGTCTCTGTCCACACAATTTCTCCCTGGTACCCTTCTTCCCTACTTTAATAAATGTTTATTGAGCACCAGCTATGCTCCAGGCACTGCGTTGGGCTATGTGAAGAACTGGAGGGACAGTTTGCTTTCATAAAGTGAACATAATTATGGGATGACAGAAGCAAGCAGAGCAGCAATTTAAGTATAGTCAAATGTGCTCCCCACCCCCGAGTGTGTTTTTTTGGTCCTATTGTATTTCTCCGGCGTACTTACTCCTCCCAGGAGGCCCAGAGCCTCCCCCTCGTTGCTCCATGTTTATCCCCTGCCCTCTCAGGACACAAGCGAGATTTACTTCACAGGCTCCAGGGAGCTCAGGGAAGAAGAAATCAGTAGATTTAAGGAAGAGTGAATCTATTTCTCAACACAGAAATAACTGTCTATGGAGGGGGTGGTGGTTTTTTTTTTCATCTCAATTTTACCTTCATGTCAGAAGCATCTGAAGTAGTGAACTTGACATATTTTTCCCCCTAAGGGTCCTTTATGTTTTAGGGACCTTGGCATTCTCCAGACGTGGTGGAAGCATATGGGCTTAGTGACGTGACATGTTCACAGGGTGGAGACTTACACACCCTGGGAAACATAATATTGACACAATTTATCTAACCCACGGTCCA
>NW_021623418.1:0-1255 GCF_004785775.1 Grammomys surdaster | reverse complement strand
GAGGGTCCAGCTTAGTCAGACAATATAGAATGTCTTTCATAGCCCAACAGTTTGGGCATGTGTCCTGCATATCAAACCCAGTTATGGTGAACAAAACTAATTGAACTGCATTTCTTTCAAGTACGATTTTAGAGTTTAAGTGAAAACTTTTGTGCCATAGGGGTCCCATAGCATCACATATAATCAGAAGATACATGATGGGTAGTGAACCATCCAGATGGGAACCAAGTTCCCCCCAAGTCTACCTTCATGGTTTCTGCTTCATAAAGACCCCAGTCCTGATGGTATGGCAAAGCAACGGAGAATGGGGGAACAGTAAGTACTCTACCATGTCAGTGAGCAGTGAGGCATCTAAAGACAGAAGAGCAAAGTTAGGGTGCAGAGAGGGGCTCAATAACAAACACTAAAACAGTATTACTTTGCCTCCCTAGACTCTGGGTTTTATCTACCAATGGAGGCAGTATAGACAGTTGAACTGAAAACAAGACAGACAAAAATCACTCACTTGTTCAATCAGCATACATGGAGCCAGGTATGTGTGGCTGATTAAAAGACGACAATCCTCAATCATAATGGAGGTCACAATCCCTTCAGGGAGGGTGAAATATGGAGCCTGGGAAACAGCCCTCTAGCAGTCAAATGTCAAAGCAAGAAAATTTAATGAGGGAACTAAAGTAACAAAATGAACTCTCTCTCTCTCTCTCTCTCTCTCTCTCTCTCTCTCTCTCTCTCTCTTTCTCCCTCACTCTCCATTCACTCTCCATACTCCTCACCTGCGTGTGTTACTCTATATTAATACAGATTTTCACAATTTTTGTTATCAATGGAAAGAATGCAAGAGTTGCTTATATATTTCTCTGCTGTAGGTGGCACCAAAGGACATCAAACAGCAATATGAGGCATGAATAAGGCAGGAACAGTAATAGATATGTACTAAAAAGTCATATTGAGGCCTACATTACACAGGAACTTCCTGAGCCAGATGAGAAATCATGGCTTCTCCAGCTGAGACCTTCCTATGCTGATATTCTTCAGACATCAACTACCAAAGGCCCCCCCTTACCGCACCCCTTACCAGGCTGATCTACATTTCCCCCGCACACCAGGCTGATCTACATTCCCCCCCCCTTACCAGGCTGATCTACGTTTTCCAGGAATTTTGCTCCAGGAAGTCATCTCTCATGTCCTCACCACAGCTTCTCCTGCACGGTGCCTCCTGTGCCACCCCAGAACTAACACCAACCCCGAAAGAAAG
>NW_021623417.1:938-1150 GCF_004785775.1 Grammomys surdaster | reverse complement strand
GAGCCAGATGAGAAATCATGGCTTCTCCAGCTGAGACCTTCCTATGCTGACATTCTTCAGACATCAACTACCAAAGACCCCCCTTACTGCCCCCCCCTTACCAGGCTGATCTATGATACCCCCTCCCTTACCAGGCTGATCTATGTTTCCCCCCCTTACCAGGCTGATCTACGTTTTCCCCCCCTTACCAGGATGATTTACGTTCCCCCCCC
>NW_021623417.1:0-838 GCF_004785775.1 Grammomys surdaster | reverse complement strand
CTTACCAGGCTGATCTACGTTCCCCCCCCTTACCAGGCTGATCTACGTTCCTCCCCCCCTTACCAGGCTGATCTACATGCTCCAGGATTTTTGCTCCAGGAAGTCATCTCTCATGTCCTCACCACAGCTTCCCCTGCACGGTGCCTCCTGTGCTACCCCAGAACTAACACCAACCCCGAAAGAAAGATGGGTACATCAACCCTGCTAAGACTCACTCTCCTCCACATTGTAATGCCTCCATAGAAGGAAGACTGGGTGACCTGAGAAAGAAATGAAGACCCTTCCCTATGCCCCAACCAATCTCTAGGCTTCTGCTAGGACCAGCCCTACATGCCACCATCTGCAGGTCCATTTTTGCACCTCATCCAACCTCTCCACTCTACCAGACCTCCCACTTTCTTCTCCAGGTCTAGCCCAGTGAGAGCTTGAACTGCCCAGTCCATACTTTCTCCCACCCTCACAGATCTAGCCAGGGTTCTACATTCAGTACCCTGGCCTATTCTGGCCTCCCTTGCCTACACTCAAAGCCATCTCTAATATTCTGTTGGGACTCCTCCCACACCATATCCAACCTTTCCATTCAGCCAGGTCTACCCCCACACTCCAGGCTTAAACGAGGAGGAATATTCTGTATACCATCTCAGGCCTCTCTGACCATCTGACTTCATTCTACTCAAGCTCTTTCCAACCTCTGGGCTCAAATTGTCCAAATGTACTCTCTTTGCCCCAACCTGCTTATCTACATCAGACATAGAACAACAACAACAAAAATGTCCAAATGCCCAATCTCTTCACAAAAAATGCCAACAATATAAAAGATCAAGTCAGTATATTCTCT
>NW_021623416.1:0-1074 GCF_004785775.1 Grammomys surdaster | reverse complement strand
ATATGGTTTTTTACATTTATTTATTTTATAGGTGTGTGTGTGTGTGTGTGTGTGTGTGTGACTACTTTTGTCCTCTAAGTTTTGTTGGGATCTATTCCATCTCTCTGTTTTCCTAAATGTTATTCTCTTCAGAGAGGTAATGATGCCTCTTCTTGCTAAATGGCCTCCCTGCCTTTAATCCTAACTCTTCATCCCATTCTTTGTCAACTGCTTGCTCTCTGACAGTCTAGGCATGGCTTCTTGATGACTGCTTGTCCTCTACAGAATAAAGAACGGGAAGTGTGATGTTTATTTTATATAGTATCAACATGTTTGTCTTCTCCGTGCCTTCCCCTCTGGGAACACACACACACACACACCATGTGAACTCACACTTCTTTTTTAAAAATTTTTTTTTATTGGATATTTTATTTATTTGCAATGCAGATGTCATCCCCTTCCCCCATTTCCCCTCCCTAGAACCCCCTGTCCCATCCCCCTGACCTCACATTTCTGTGCCAGGGCCTGCTGTTCTTACACACCTCCTCCACCACTTTCACTTAGGAAACGCCTTTCAACACTGTGATCCATGGCCTTTGATTTCTGTTTAAGAACCCTCTGCGTTCCCACGTTGAAGGGAGAGTGGTGCTGTTCTTTGGCATTTCTGTTTCTTGGTCTTCTCACTAGTGCAGCCTGTCTATTCCTTCTGTCTATCACGTGTTTTTCCCCTCAACTATTTATACAACCATAATAAAGTGCACATCTGCAGTTTCTCATAAATAGAGGCACCAGGATGGAAAGGAGATTTAGCATCATCTTTTCAGTTTGTGTTCAAGAAGTTGAAGATCTGGGAGACTGGCAGGTCCAGGGTCATGGGCTAAGCTGGAAGTGAGCTTTGACTTGAGATCATGGCAGGTTCCACTCTGCCCTGCGTCGTAGTCCTCCTGTAAAGAGCCTCAGGCCTGGAAGACACGGCCATATGCAGCCCTAGGTGGACAAGAACAAGTGAAGCTACTGCCTCTTCCTTCATCTTTCTTCTTCTTCTTACTGCAGCTTATTTTATGCAGCCATCGCTCTCTCCCAACATTTAAGTAC
>NW_021623415.1:0-6208 GCF_004785775.1 Grammomys surdaster | reverse complement strand
ATAAAAAGACTTATTCATTCATTGTGAATGTGAAAATTTAATATGCTGGCAAAGTCCGCCATCGCTAGGTGGCGCTGTCAGCCATAATTCTTCCTAGTAAACAAATAAAGTGCGCATGTGCCATGTAAAGCCCGCCAAGGCTAAGCCCATCCCACGGCGTTTGGCGCACTACGAGTTTGTGGCCAATCAGAGATGATTACGCCGCTCTAGGGTATATAAGGGCTTTTCCCAGGGCTGGGAGTGGTCTTCTACCACCATTTTGGTTTATGGGAATAAACGTGTTTCTACGGAAGGATTCTGGTGTGTGTGTGTGTGTGTGTGTGTGTGTGTGTGTATGTTTTGCCGGCGAGACCACTACACGCGCGCCCCGCACATTTGGTGCCGAAACCCGGGAGAATTTATCGCCGCCGGCACGTTTTTAGAAGACCCTCCGCTGCTCGCCATCCACGCGTGGAGTGAATCCAGAACCGTAGAACGGGATAATGATCTCTGAGAGACAGGTTTGGACTTGAATTAGTTCACTTTCCTCCCCAGTTGGCAGGAACTTTAGAGGCTTTCGCTATGGTGCTAGTAGTTTTCTTCCTTCTGGTTTTACAAGATGAGAAAAGCTGCTCGATTATGGCGGCGGGCTGGGGAGTGATAGACGAATTACGGGCCCACATGTCAGAAACAGAGAGAAACAAGAAGCGCTTAAAAATTCAGAATAGAAAAGAGAAAAGGGACATATTTAAGAAATCAGGCCTCCCCGAGGACCAACCCACGGGGATGAGAGAGGAGAGGAAGAACACTCTCGGGAGAGACGGAAGGAAAGTAAGCCTCAGAAAGAAACCTCTGTATCTGGTAAAAGAGCCTGGGTTTTTACGGCGTGATAGCTCTGAGTCGGAGGGGCTAACTTCCGACTCAGAGGACTCAGATGAAGAGTGGTTTGGGGGAGACAGTCTAGACGAATGAGGAATTGGCCCAGTGTCGATTTTGCTTAGGAGGTGACAGCAAAAACATAGGTCAAAAAAAAAAAATTCTAAACAAACATTCCCTGCAGCCTAAAAGCCGCTTCAGGCGGGAAGAGCAGGGTTAAAAAGAATTAGAAAGCAGGGTATTGAAGTGTTAAATTAGCTGCCCGCTACATCTCCAATGAACGAGATAAAAGGTTACATTTTAAATATGAGAGAGAGAGAAAGAGTTTTAAAAAAATACAGGTGCCCTCTCTCTGAGCTGTGTCAACAAAAAGAATGAAAAGCTATTTCAGAGTTCATCTAGAAACAGAGAATTCGGGAGACGTCTTGAATTTCTCTGTAGCTCCTAGAAGTTCTTTGTGTACGTCCTTGGCGCGCCAATGTCCACGTGTTTGTGTTTGCCTTTTGTTTCATTGTCTAAATGTTCTGTGTTTGTTACGTGTTCAAAAAGAAAGATCGTTAAAACTGCTTGATCCAACCTTTGAGAGCTAAAAAAAAGTCTTTTCAGGAATTGAGGTTGACATAAGCTGCTTTTAAAAGAGACCAGCAGCATTTTGGGTTTTATAAGGAAGCTAAGAGTTGCTTTGTCCTAGAAAAACCTCTGTGACAAGGTGCTTTTCTCTTGAAATTACAGCTAGAAAGACAAGAAATTTTGTTTGATCTAAAAATAAGATATATAGCCATTTCATTGTTGTTTCGGATTGGTTTTAAAAGTATAAAAATGTTCTACATGTCTTGGTTATAGACTATTGGCTTAAATTATTGGGTGTAATTAAAAATTTACAACTTTGATAACGAAAGGTGGCGTAGAACTAGCTCAGTGTTGGAGTCGTTCAGAAACCAGGTATATAGAAAGTAAGATTTTAGACCAATGTCTCTTCAATGAGATTAAAAGCTGCTTCATACATTCATGTGTAGAGAATTGGCGGCAAAACGTTATAGCATAGGGGTGGTCTGCTTGGTGTTGATTTTAGAGAAGATAAATTGTTTAAATTGGTTTTGCTTTTGCTTCTCAAAATTAATGGTTACACTCTAATGCTACAAAAGATATTTAAAAATTTAGTTAAACTGCCAGTATTCCATTGGCTGCAGTTGGCAGTTATAATCTTGAGTTTAAAATTTTTTTTTTGATTCGCCCATGTTATAGAAAGGGGGGGGGACAGCAGGTAGAGTTAAATAAAAATATTTATAACAAGTTGTGATACAATGCTGGCCTGCTAGAGATTTAGAACATTTACATTTAAATTAAGACATACAGACTGAGATCTTAACATACTTGTAAGACAAGGTCAGTGTGATATTAATCAGGTTAAACTGCCCACACAGCCCTCAGAACATACAAGCAAAGACAGACTTAGATACTTGTCTTTGCAATGAAATTGCACCCTCATACAATCAGGTTCTGGCCATAACTACACAGAGCCTTAGAGATGGGGAGTGTTTTAAATGTAGAAATTTAGATAGTTTTTAAAGTGACTGTCCCAGGAACAGAGGCTTAAACAACAGTCAAGTGACCAAGGTTACCTGACACACCTGTCCTTGGTGCAAGAAGGATAATCCTTGGGCCAGGCCTCAGGATATAGGCCAAGATTAAAACATTTACATTTAAATTAAGACTATAACAGAGTAGTTGAGACAAGAGCTTAGATTTCAGACATTCCTCTTGTCCTGTCCCACCTCAAAAAGGGTGTTCTCTAGAATTTGTTTATTGCCTTGCTTGTTCCTTAGGGAGGTGTCAGCCTCAGACTCAAAGAAAATTCAAAACAGCTTTTGGGCCAGGCCAAAATTGTTGGGTGTGATAGAGACAAAATGGCCTTGGTTCCTCTGATGTGTATTAGGTCTTATCAGTAACTAAAAACCTAATCTTAAATTAATAATTAAAAGAAAAAGGGTTTTAAAAGATTGATAGATACTGGGGCTAATTAACAATTATTAGAGGACAAGATTGCCTTCAGCTTGGCTTTATTTGATACTTCACTCAGCTAAAAAGAGTTGGTTATTCAATTAATCCAAAAAACACTAGAGCCGGGTGGTGGTGGCGCACGCCTTTAGTCCCAGCACTTGGGAGGCAGAGGCAGGCAGATTTCTGAGTTCAAGGCCAGCCTGGTCTGCAGAGTGAGTTCCAAGACAGCCAGGGCTACACAGAGAAAGTTCAAATTTAAGATTTATAAGACTAATGGGGCACTACAGCCTGACTTGCCTACTCCAGCTGCCATTCAAGTAAAGATTGTTCTATACAGTTCCTTTACCTCCTGGTAAAGGTGAGAGGTTTGCATTAAGTGAAATTGCTTGTGATTTTTGAGAGCCCATGAAGCCATTCATTAAAAAAGCTTGCCTCAAAGAATAATTAATGGCCTTAAAAAATTTGTTGTTGCTTTAATACAAAAGGTTAAAGCGTTTAAATCTCTCAGTATATATTATTATTCATTGTATATTTTATTGGCTGATCTCTCTAAAGGAGTTTTCCACAAGCCCTTGCTCTAGTACAACGAGCTTTAAGATTTTAGAGTACTTGTTGCTCCAGAAAAGTGATTCTCAAAAGTTGTTAACAGATATTAATTGACTAAAACCTCATTTTCAGCTTGACAGGCCAAAAGAAATGGTCTAATAAAAGGACATCTTGACCGGACAATGAAAAAGTCCAGATTCTATTTTAATAAAAGCCAGGGGAGCGGTCTGTGTGTTTCCACAGGAAGAAGACAATCCATTTTGGTTACCAGAACGGCTGACGCGACAACTCGAGATACTAGAAGGTGACATCCAGACAGACCCTCCAGGTTCTGATGATAGCCCTTGTACTGATCCAAGGGATACAGGTTCCTAGTATTTTGTTTATTTTATCAAATTCCACCTTTAAGAATTGTACCAATAAAACCTGCTGGATGTCCCAGTGTTGGAATTCTAAAGATTCACTCGCACTATGGTTGCCAGAGTCACGCGATGGGTTCCCATCCCCGTGGAGACTCCTTCCACTTTGTCATTATTTAGACAAAAAAGAGATTTTGGTATAACTGCAGCCATAGTGACGACGATATTAATTAGTGCCGTTACCGCCACTGCCGCTGAGATTACTATGTCAACTTCTGTTCAGGTGGACACTACCCCCAATTGTCAGCCACGGTGACAGAGACTGTTAACCTTCAAACCTCCGCCAGTACCCTACTAAAAGGCGGGCTAATGATCCTTAATCAACGCCTTGATTTAGTGAGAGAGAGATTAGATATCCTCTTTCTATTAACCCAATTGAGATGTGAGAGAAAACTGGGTACACTTTACATCACCAGTGTACAGTATAAAAACTTTACTCGTGTAACTAATCTGTCCAGAAAATTGTTTCAGTATCTTACAGGAAATTGGTCGGAAAACTTCAGTGAGACACTCAGAAGATTGAGAACAGCTGTGGTGAACATCAACTCGACGCTCGTGGATCTGTCCCCGATTGAGGGACGGTCCCCCTGGAATTCTCCAGCCTTCCCTTTCTTTTTTCTTTTCTTTCCTTTTTTTTAAGTGGGTGGGAGTAGGCCTGTTTGGTATACCCTAGTTGTGGACTAGTATTCATCTTTGGTTGGTTTGCATACTCGGAGCTCAACAGAATCTTGACAAGGCTATTTTTGCACAGGCGCTTCCAAAGTACTAGGGGCTTCCCCTGCAGTGTGGTTATCACTGCCTCAATTAAGCAGTCTCCCCCCCACGAGTGGTGGTGCTAAATGTTAGGCCATCAGCGTTGCACCCCAGAACATTTGCCCTTTACACTGGGTCAGTGAGGAGTCTTGGCCTGGTTGATTCTTGTCTGTATAGCTGTGGTACCTGAATTTTGAGACAAACAGCCCTTGCACCCCTAGGAGATGACTCCATTGCACAGGGATGGGTGTTTGCATCTCTTTCTGTTCCCCTTAGCCCTTGCACCCGGAGGACTTGTTTCCATTGCACCTGGTAGGGTAAGGGAGACGGTCTTAAACTGTTGGTTCTTTGATCGCTTATTCCCCCAAGATGGAATTTGCTTGATCAGGCCTTGGGTTTGAGTCATAACTGGTACCATACTAGACAGGCCAAGGGCAGCCAGATGGATAACTCCATCCTTTTGTCTCCAGGCCAGCTGCCAATTGATCCCAACGACGGGAATAAGCTGATCTCATATGCCAGAGGTATACCACGAATGGTGATATTACCCGGTGACAGGCATTACGAGTGACCACTACCTGGGGCGCACATTCTGAGAATGCCAGGTGTGGGTGCGCGACCCTCGTAGCCTAGCCAGAGAGCTCACCATTCTTTGGTGCTGGCTGGGGAGAAATGTCAGTCAGCCTAGACACGGGACATTGACCAGTGCCTGTTTAACAAAACAAAAAAGAAATAGCCAGTAGACAGATTCCTCAGCCGCTGTACCCAAGGGCTTCTGGTAAAGACACCCTGTAAAGCCTCAAACATTTCTATACACAGTCCCTGCCCACTAAGGTGTTCGTTCCACGGATAGAAGGTCTGGTAAGTCAATAACGGAGTGGACGGATAAGTCTCGGCCACCTAAGACAGGGCAGCCTCGGGTGGGGAGGCTGACCCCATGACGGGTAAGAGTTTGAGCACCGCCCTCTAAAGAGACTCAGACCCGCCGTGAGACCCCCAAATATGGGAGTTACGTAACCTTCCCAGGGACCTTTACCACCCTCTGCTTTTAAAAACAAAAAAAGGGGCAGATGTTAGGAGCCGCGGCAGATGCTGGCAAAGTCCGCCATCGCTAGGTGGCGCTGTCAGCCATAATTCTTCCTAGTAAACAAATAAAGTGCGCATGTGCCATGTAAAGCCCGCCAAGGCTAAGCCCATCCCACGGCGTTTGGCGCACTACGAGTTTGCGGCCAATCAGAGATGATTACGCCGCTCTAGGGTATATAAGGGCTTTTCCCAGGGCTGGGAGTGGTCTTCTACCACCATTTTGGTTTATGGGAATAAACGTGTTTCTACGGAAGGATTCTGGTGTGTGTGTGTGTGTGTGTGTGTGTGTGTGTGTATGTTTTGCCGGCGAGACCACTACACGCGCGCCCCGCACACAGTGACTTACCACTTTTTAATTTTTCTATTTCTGCTTTGTTTTGTTTTTGTTTTTTTGAGACAGGGTTTCTTTGTATAGCCCTGGCTGTCCTGGAACTCACTCTGTAGACCAGGCTGGCCTCGAACTCAGAAATCCTCCTGCCTCTGCCTCCCAAGTGCTGGGATTAAAGGCGTGCGCCACCACCGCCCGGCTAATTTTTCTGTTTCTTAAT